>NC_019802.1:0-16546 GCF_003255815.1 Theropithecus gelada | reverse complement strand
GTTAGTGTGGGTGTGATTGTGCGGTGGCTTCTTTCGGGTTGGGGGGAAGGGAAGTGGATTTGGTGATGGGCGGAGGGTTGTGAGTGGTATAAAGAGTGTTTGGTGAAGTAAATTTACGTTAGTTGAGGGGATAGCAGTTGGAGTTGTGTATACCTAAAAGATGGAAATACGATCTCTGGCTAGGTAGGTTAAGGCTTTTGTTTTTGGGGTTTGGCAAGAGTGGGTTTAGGTGAAGGCTGGGGATGGGGGTGGGGGGGTTTGAGTGGAATTTTTTTTATTTTGGTGGGAGGGGGGGTAGAGTTGGTATTACTATGTCCTACAAGCATGGATTAAATAACACCCTGATAACATTCGCCGGGGGACGAGGATATTGAACGTAGGTGCGATGAATGACGGTATGTACTAGGAATCAAAGACAGGCGCATTCAGGACGGGATGGGGTGGGAGTCAGCATTCTGCGATGGGGTTGCGTGCGGACCAGAGATAAAAGATACCAAATGCATGGAGAGCTCCCGTGACTGGTTAATAGGGTGATAGACCCGTGATCCATCGAGATGTCTTATTTAAGGGGAACGTGTGGGCGACTTTAGTACTTATGGCCCTGAGGTAAGAACCAGATGCCGGATACAGTTCATTAATAGCTACCCCCACAAGTTATGGGCCCGGAGCGAGGAGAGTAGCATTACCCGAGCGGGATATTGGTTTCACGGAGGATGGTGAACAAGGGATTCCTAAGTGAGGGGGGGCATCCGTGGTGGAGAGGACTTTTTGAATGATATGTGCTATGTCCGGTGAACGATAGTATGTACCACTGTACGATTAATTCAGGTCTGGTCTGTTGATATTCTAAGGGGGATACATGGACTTTGGATGGTCATGTTATGCACCACTGTTAAAGTACCTATGAAGGTTCCTGCTTGTAAGCGTATTGTCTGGAAGTTGGGGTAAGTATGTAAAAGTATGTTTTATGTACAGTTAAACACATACAGTACTATATATTATTCATGGTGACTAGCAGTAATGCACGAATTACATAGTGACATTAAAGATGGGTTGGTACTAAAATTGTACTGTGGGGTTTGTACAACATAAGATACAGAAAGTAGTTTAAGTTAGAATGCCAGTTTTGGGTGTTGGTGGTGGAGCTAAGCGCTTTCTTTCTGATTACCCTAGGGAAGTGTTCCATCTCTGGTTTACAAGACCAGTGCATTAGTTTATACTACGAGGGCAGGTCCATTTGAGTAAGTTGTTCTCGATCTGGGCGGCTAGTGGTATAAGGATTAGGATTGTTGTAAAATATAATACAGATGCTACTTGGCCAATAGTGATAAAGGGTTGGATTACTGGTTGGCTTCCAATTCAAGTGAGGGTTAGTAGGGTTGTGACTAGGAGTCAGAATAGGGATTGGCTGAGTGGGCGGAATATCATGCTTTGTTGTTTAGATTTGTGGAGTATGGGAATGACTGCTAGAATGAGGATTGACAGGAAGAGTGCTAGTACGCCTCCTAATTTGTTGGGGACGGATCGTAGGATTGCGTATGCGAATAAGAAATACCATTCTGGTTTGATATGCGGAGGGGTGTTTAGTGGGTCGGCTGGGATGTAGTTGTCTGGGTCGCTTAAAAGGTCGGGTGAGAGTAGTGTTAATATTATTAAGGCAAAGAGGAGGAGGATTAGGCCTAGGATATCTTTAATTGTGTAGTAGGGGTGAAAGGTGATTTTGTCTGGGTCGGAGGAGATTCCGCAAGGGTTATTTGATCCTGTTTCGTGTAGGAATAGTAAGTGCACGGTTGTGAGGGCGACAATGCCAAATGGTAGGGTGAAGTGCAGGGTGAAAAATCGTATTAGAGTTGGGTTGTCAATGGCGGGTCCGCCCCAGACTCATTGGACGAGGTTGGTTCCGATGTATGGTACTGCTGAGAGTAGGTTTGTAATCACTGTTGCCCCTCAGAATGATATTTGGCCTCATGGGAGTACGTAGCCTATGAAGGCTGTTGCTATAGTCATGAGTAGGAGTATGATGCCAATGTTTCAGGTTTGTAAGAGAAGGTATGAGCCGTAGTAGAGGCCTCGGCCTACATGTAGGAAGAGGCAGATGAATAATATGGAGGCGCCGTTAGCGTGGAGATAGCGGATGGTTCAGCCATAGTTTACGTCTCGAATGATGTGTGCGATTGAAGAGAAGGCGGAGGAGGTGTCTGGTGAGTAGTGTATTGCTAGGAATAGGCCTGTGATGATTTGTAGAACTAGGCAGGTTGCGAGAAGTGAGCCGAAATTTCATCAGATAGAGATGTTGGATGGGGTGGGTAAGTCAATAAAGGAGTGATTGATTATTTTTATGATAGGGTTAGATTTACGTACTGGGGTCATTTGGTGCTTTTGTAGTTGAAATACAACGATGGTTTTTCGTGTCATTGGTTATGGTTAGAGTCCATATGGAAGCGATGACGTACGTTTTGTTTACATTGAGTGTGTTATTAGTTATGGGATTTGTGGGCTTTTCTTCTAAGCCTTCTCCTATTTATGGGGGTTTAGCATTGATTGTTAGTGGTGTGGTTGGTTGTATAATTATTTTGAATTATGGTGGGGCTTATTTGGGCTTGGTGATGTTTTTAATTTATTTGGGGGGTATGATGGTTGTTTTTGGTTATACTGCGGCGATAGCTATTGAGGAGTATCCTGAGACATGGGGTTCAGGGTTTGAGGTTTTTGGATGCTTTTTAGTGGGGTTGATGATGGAGGTGGGGTTGGTTTTATGGGTTCTGGAGTTTGATGAGGTGGTAGTGGTGGTTAGTCTTAATGATATGGGTAATTGGGTGGTTTTTGAGGGGGAGGGGTTGGAGTTGGTTCGGGGTGATTCTATTGGTGCGGGTGCCTTGTATGATTATGGGCGTTGATTGGTAGTAGTTGCTGGTTGGACATTATTTGTTGGTGTGTATATCGTAATTGAGATTACTCGGGGTAATAGATTATATTATTAGGAGCAGGGTCAGGGTGAGTGGGATGAGGAAAGAGAGGAAGTAGAGTTTGATTATACCTTTTTGAGTGGTTGCTGTTGTGGAGATGGTAATATGTGTTTGTGAAATCGCTTTGGGTATTGATTTTTCTAGTCATATTGAGTCTAGTAGGAGAAGAGCTAAGTTTTGACTTATAAGTAGGTTTTGGTAAGGAATTGTGCGGTGGGTGGTGGTGGGGAAGTAGCCTAGTATGTTGGAGAATTTGAATGTTCGTGATGGGGTTTTTACTTTTAATTTGTTAGCTATGAGGGTAAGGTCTAGGGCGGTGATGAAGCCTAGGGTGGTTATGTATAGGGCTGAGAGTTTCAGGTAGGGTGGTATTGCTGGTTGGGGGAGTGAAGTAGGGGGGATGTTGTTGGTAATGAGGAATCCTACAATTATGCTGGCTATTGCAAGGCGTTTGATTGGGTTTAGCAGGGCGGGGTTGTTTTCATTGATGTTTGTTAGGGCTGGGAAGCGGGGTTGTCCTGTTAGGGTAAGGAGGATAGTTCGAGTGCTATAGGCGCTCGTTAGGGAGGTGGCGATGAGAGTGATAGATAGGGCTCAGGCGTTGGTATATGACGTGTTTGTGGCTTCGATAATGAGATCTTTGGAGTAGAAGCCTGTGAGGAAGGGTATTCCTGTGAGTGCTAGGTTGCCAATAACTAGGGAAGTTGAGGTGAGTGGTATCGTTTTAAATAGGCCTCCTATTTTTCGGATGTCTTGTTCGTTGTTTAAGTTATGGATAATGGACCCGGAGCAGATAAAGAGTATGGCTTTAAAGAAGGCGTGGGTACAGATGTGCAGGAACGCTAGGTGTGGTTGGTTAATGCCGATAGTGACTATTATCAGGCCTAGTTGGCTTGAAGTGGAGAAAGCTACGATCTTTTTAATGTCATTTTGTGTGAGGGCGCAGATGGCTATGAATAGGGTAGTGATAGCTCCTAGGCATAGTGTGAGGTTCTGAATTAGTATGTTGTTTTCTATTAAGGGGTGGAAGCGAATGAGTAGGAATACTCCAGCAACAACTATGGTGCTGGAGTGAAGTAGGGCTGAAACTGGGGTTGGGCCTTCTATGGCAGAAGGTAGTCAAGGATGAAGACCAAATTGGGCTGATTTCCCCACTGCTGCTAGGAGGAGGCCTATTAGTGGAAGGGAGCTTGGGCTGGGGTTTAAGGCTAGTATTTGTTGGAAGTCTCATGAGTTGTAATGTAGGAGGAACCATGCTATGGCCAGGATAAGGCCAATGTCGCCAATGCGGTTGTATAGAACTGCTTGGATGGCTGCTGTGTTGGCATCTGTTCGAGCATGTCATCAGCTAATTAGGAGGAAAGATATGATTCCGACGCCTTCTCAGCCGATGAAGAGCTGGAAGAGGTTGTTAGCGGTAACTAGGATTAGTATAGTAATTAGAAAAGTGAGGAGATATTTGAAGAATTGGTTGATGTTTGGGTCTGAACTTATGTATCATAGTGAGAACTCCATAATGGATCAGGTGATGAATAGTGCGATTGGGATGAATATTATGGAAAAGTAATCTAGTTTGAAGCTTAGTGTTAGATCTAATGTTTGGGTTATTATTCAGTGTCAGCTTCAGATGGTTGTTTCTTGGTTTGAGAAAATGTATAGGGTTGTTGGAATAAGGCTAGTGATGAAGGTATATATTATAGTTGTTTTTACGTAGTTTGGGTATGAGTGTGTTTTGTTGGGGTTAATAAAGGTGGCAAAGATTGGAAAGGTTAGAGAGGTGAGGGTTATTATTATAATGGAGGTGCACATGGTTATTACTTTTATTTGGAGTTGCACCAATGTTTTTGGTTCCTAAGACCAATGGATAGCTGTTATCCTTTAAAAGTTGAGAAGGCCGTAGTTTTAAGTACGGAAGCATGGGTTAGCAGCCCTTGTAGGTCTTCTCGGTAAACAAGAAGTGGTAGGCTTCTATAATTAGATTCACAGTCTAATGTTTTGATTAAACTATGTTTACAGGCGGTAAGTCCTAGAATGGTGTTGGGATTGAGAGATAGGAGAATGGTTGGGGCAAGGTGTATGAATATTAGTGTATTTTCTCGTGTGAAGGGGGGTTTTATGTTGATTATGTGGTGTGTGAGTGCTCCTCGTTGTATTGTGACGAACATGTGGAGAGAATAGAGGGCTGTGATTAGTATGTTGAGTCCTATTAGAATTATAGTAATTTTAGATCAAGAAAATGAAGCTGTGATTACGAAGAGTTCTCCGATTAGATTGATGGTGGGTGGTAGGGCAAGGTTGGTGAGGTTTGCTATAAATCACCAGAAAGTTATTAGTGGGAGTAGGATTTGAAGTCCTCGGGATAGCAGTATGATGCGGCTGTGGGTGCGCTCGTAGTTCGAGTTAGCTAAGCAGAAATATATGGAGGAGGTGAGTCCGTGGGCAATTATGAGGATGGTTGCACCGGAGAAGCTTCAGGGAGTTTGGATAAGGGAGGCCACGATTACTAGGGCTATATGGCTTACGGAGGAATATGCGATGAGCGATTTTAGGTCTGTTTGTCGAAGGCAGATAGAGCTTGTTATGATTATGCCCCATAGGGATAGTATAAGGAACGGATAGGCTATATATTCTGTTAGGGGATTAAGGATGGAAGTGAGTCGTATCATTCCATAGCCGCCCAGCTTCAGGAGTACTGCGGCAAGAACTATTGAGCCTGCAATGGGGGCTTCGACATGGGCTTTGGGAAGTCATAGGTGTAGGCCGTACAGGGGTAGTTTTGTTATAAAGGCTATTATGCATGCTAGTCAAGTGAGGTTGTGGGATCATGTGGTTGTTAGTTTTTGGTCTGTGAGTGTTAGTAGTGTGATGTTTAGTGAGCCTGTTTTGTTGTGGGTGTATATTAATATGATGAGCAGGGGTAGGGAACCGGTTAGAGTGTAAAATAGAAAGTATGTGCCTGCGTTGAGGCGTTCTGCTTGGTTGCCTCATTTAGTGATGATAATGAGGGTTGGGATGAGGGTGGTTTCGAATAGGATGTAGAATATGATCAGTTCTGTGGCTATAAATGTTAGGATTAGGGTGATTTGTAGAAAGATTATTATAGAGAGGTAGAGTTTTTTTTGTGAGGGGGGTTCATTACATAGGTGGTACTGGCTTGCCATGATTATGAGGGGTAGCAGTCAGGCAGTTAGTATTAAGAGGGGTGTTGTTAGTGGGTCGGAAGATAAATAAGTTGAGTGGTTGAGAAGGTTATTGTCGGTTTGGTTAAAAAATAGTAAGGGAATGAGGCTGATAGTTAGGCTGTGCGTGGTTAAGTTGATCCAGATTGTGTTGTTTTTGGAGAGTCATGTTGTTGGTAGTAGTATGGTTGTGGGGATAATTATTTTTAACATTGAAGCAGGCTTAAGTTGTTGATGTGATCTAGTCCATATGTGTTGGAGATTGAAATTAGTAGGGCGAGGCCTACTGCCGCCTCGCAAGCAGCAAATACTAGTATGATGATGGGTATAATGTTGATTAGGGGGGAGTGTGCATTTGAGGCTATGAGGGCAGTTATGATAAAGAGTGATATTATTATACCTTCTAGGCAGAGGAGAGATGCTATTAGGTGTGAGCGGTAGATTAATATGCCTAGAAGTGAGATGGTGAATGCCAATATAATGTTTATGTAGGTGGGGGTCATTTGGTTAGTATGGTTATCATAATCTAATGAGTCGAAATCATTTGTTTTGTTTAAACTACTTACCAATTCAGTTCAGTCTAGTCCTTTTTGGGTTCATTCGTAGGCTAGGCTGAGGATTAGAATGGTAATGAATATGATGGATGTTTTGATTATTGTTGAAAGATTTGTTGTTTGGAGAGCTCATGGCAGGGACAGTAGTAGGGCAATTTCCAGGTCGAATAGTAGGAAGGTAATGGCGACTAGGAAAAATTTTATTGAGAATGGAATGCGAGCTGGGTTTAGAGGGTCAAATCCGCATTCGTAAGGGTCAGTTTTTTCTGCATAGGAGTTGAGTTGGGGTAATCAGAATATGATGATTGTTAATAGTGAGGTTAAGAGGGTATTGATTATTAAGGCTAGTATTAGGTTGATTACTCTTTTTTGAATACTATCAAAGCTAATTGATTGGAAGTCAATTGTACTAATTATACTAAAAGAGTAGGATCCTCATCAGTAAATAGAAATATAGAGGAATAGTCAAATGACATCTACGAAATGTCAATATCAGGCGGCGGCCTCGAAGCCGAAGTGGTGGCTTGATGTGAAGTGGTAGAGTAATTGGCGAATGAAGCAGATGAGGAGGAATGTGGATCCAATGATAACGTGAAGTCCGTGGAAACCTGTGGCGACGAAAAATGTTGAACCATAAATGCCATCAGAAATGGTGAAGGGTGCTTCGAAGTATTCTGAGATTTGTAGTAGGGTGAAGTAAATGCCTAGTAGGATTGTAATAAGTAAGGCTTGGATGGTTTGTTTTCGACTGTTGGTTATGAGGCTATGGTGGGCTCAGGTGATTGTGATTCCTGATGCGAGCAGTACAGAGGTGTTTAGAAGGGGTACTTCTAGAGGGTTTAAGGGGGTAATTCCTGTTGGCGGTCAGTGACATCCTAAATGGGGTGTTGGGGCGAGGCTTGAGTGGTAAAACGCTCAGAAGAAGCCGGCGAAGAAGAAGACCTCTGAGATGATAAATAATGCTATTCCGTATCGAAGGCCTTTTTGGACAGGTACTGTGTGGTGGCCTTGATAGGTGCTCTCTCGAATGATGTCACGTCATCATTGGTATATGGTTAGTGCATTGGTTAGCAGGCCTAGTGTTAATAGGGTAATGGAGTAGAAGTGAAACCATATGATTAAGCCGGATGTTAATAGAAAAGCTGATAGGGCTCCTGTTAATGGTCAAGGGCTGGGTTTAACTATGTGATAGGCATGGAGTTGGTGGGTCATTAGGTGTTGTTATGTAGGTATAGGCTGACTAAGAGTGTGAAGACGTAGGCTTGAATTAAGGCAACTGCGACTTCTAAGATGGTTAATAGTGCTAGGAGCATGGAAATTAGTAGGGTGGTGGAGAGGCTGACGGTTGATAGTGTTAATACAGTATTTCCGATTAGGTGAATTAATAGATGGCCAGCTGTGATATTAGCAGTTAGTCGTACAGCTAGGGCTATTGGTTGAATAAGTAGACTAATGGTCTCGATTATTACTAGTATGGGAATAAGGGGTGTGGGTGTGCCTTGTGGTAGAATGTGGGCTAGGGAGTTTTTAGTTTTAAAGCGAAGGCCAGTAATGATCGTGCCTGTCCACAGGGGGATTGCCATGGCTAAGTTTATAGAGAGTTGGGTGGTTGGCGTGAATGAGTAGGGTAGAAGTCCTAGGAGATTGGTTATGGTAATAAAGGTGATTAAGGATATTAGTATTAGAGATCAAGATTGTCCTTTAGCATTGTGGGGTGCTATTATTTGTTTTAGGGTAAGTTTGGTGAGATTTTGTTGAATGGTGACTAGCTGGTTGTTGATGAGGTGTTTAGAGGTTGGGATTAGTAGCGTGGGGAATATGGTGATTGGGATTGTGGCGGATTGTCCTAGGATTGTTGGGGTTGAGAATGGGGTAAATAGATTTTCGTTCATTTTGGTTGTCAGTATATGTTGTGGGCCTGTAAATTGGGGTTTTTTTGTGAGGGGGGTTGATAGTAGTTTGTACTTAGCAGTTTTAATTGTGTGATAAGGTATAGTGTAGGAAGTATTGATATAATGGTAATAAATCATGTGGATGTATCTAGTTGGGGCATTCACTGCAGAGGGTATGCCCTCAATCTTTAACTTAAAAGGTTAATGCTGAAACAGCTGTACAGTGGGTCTGCAAAGTGTTTTAGGGGTTACAGGGTGAATACAGGTCCTATTTCAAAGATCTTTAATGGAATTAGTTCTGCGACGATTGGCATGAAGCTGTGGTTTGCGCCGCAAATTTCTGAGCATTGTCCATAGTAGACGCCTGGTCGTGTGGCTGTAAATACGGTTTGGTTCAGGCGTCCGGGTACTGCGTCTGTTTTTAGGCCTAATGTAGGGATGGTTCATGAGTGTAGTACGTCTTGAGATGTAATTATTATACGGACAGGAGCTTCAATTGGGAGGACCACTCGATTATCAACTTCTAGAAGTCGAAGGTCACCCGGATTTAGAAATAATGGGGGTAGTATGTAGGAGTTGAAGATTAGGCCCCCGTAATCTGTGTATTCATAGGTTCAGTATCATTGATGTCCGATCGATTTGATAGTAAAGGAGGGGTTGTTGATTTCGTCTGTTATATATAGGATGCGCAGAGATGGGAGGGCGATTAGGACTAAGATAACTGCGGGTAAAATGGTTCAAATGGTTTCTATTTCTTGGGCGTCCGTGATATTAGTGTTGGTTAGTTTTGTTGTGAGTGTTGCAGATAGGGCATATAAGATTAGAAAGCTAATTAAAAATATGGCTATAAGGGCATGATCATGGAAAGTAACTAGTTCTTCTATGACAGGGGATGTGGCATCTTGTAGGCCTAGTTGAACTGGATGAGCCATGCAAGATATATAGGGTTTAACCTATAGCTTAGCTTTGACAAAGCTATGAAATAATTTTTCTAATATCTCGTTGAAAAAGTTATAGGGGCTATAGGGCTGGCTTGAAACCAGTTTTAGGGGGTTCGACTCTCTCCTTTTTCACTCAGTTTAATATAAGCTGGTTCTTCGAATGTGTGGTGGGGTGGGGGGCATCCGTTTAATCACTCTAGGCTAGTGGAGGGTTGTTCGGTTAGTAGTACTTTACGTTTTGAGGCGAAAGCTTCTCAGATTATATAGATTATTAGAATTGTTGCTGTTAGTGAAATAAAGGAGCCCACAGATGACAGGATGTTTCATGTGGTATAGGCATCGGGGTAGTCGGAGTAGCGTCGGGGTATTCCAGATAAGCCGAGGAAGTGTTGTGGGAAAAAGGTTAGGTTTACACCTACGAATGTAACGATGAAGTGGGCTTTGGCGTAAGTTTGGTTTAATGTATAGCCTGAAAATAAAGGGAATCAGTGGATGAAGCCTCCTATGATGGCAAAGACGGCTCCTATTGATAAAACATAATGGAAGTGGGCAACGACGTAATATGTGTCGTGTAGTACAATGTCTAGGGATGAGTTTGCTAAGATAATGCCGGTCAGGCCTCCTACGGTGAATAGAAAGATAAAGCCCAGGGCTCAGAGTATTGCGGGGGATCATTTAATATTACCCCCGTGGAGTGTGGCAAGTCAGCTAAAAACTTTGACGCCTGTGGGGATTGCAATAATTATAGTGGCGGAGGTAAAGTAGGCCCGTGTGTCCACGTCTATGCCAACTGTAAACATATGATGGGCTCATACAATAAAGCCTAGAAAACCGATTGACATTATAGCTCAGACTATTCCTATATATCCAAACGGTTCTTTTTTTCCAGAATAGTGAGTTACAATATGGGAGATTATCCCGAATCCGGGGAGGATGAGGATATAGACTTCGGGATGGCCGAAGAATCAAAATAGGTGTTGGTATAGGATAGGGTCTCCTCCTCCAACAGGGTCAAAGAAAGTGGTGTTGAGGTTGCGGTCTGTTAATAACATGGTGATGCCGGCGGCTAAGACTGGTAGGGAGAGGAGTAGGAGGATTGCTGTAATTAGGATCGATCAGACAAATAAAGGGGTTTGATATTGGGATATTGCAGGGGGTTTTATGTTAATAATAGTGGTAATGAAGTTAATGGCCCCTAGGATGGAGGAAATGCCCGCTAGGTGGAGAGAGAAGATGACTAGGTCCACAGAGGCTCCGGGGTGGGAAAAATTTCCTGACAGAGGAGGATATACTGTCCAACCTGTCCCGGCGCCGGCTTCTACTACGGTTGATGCTATTAGTAGCAGGAAGGAAGGGGGAAGGAGTCAGAAACTTATGTTGTTTAAACGGGGGAATGCTATATCAGGGGCGCCAATTATCAGAGGTACTAATCAATTTCCGAAGCCTCCAATCATAATAGGTATGACCATGAAAAAGATTATGACGAATGCATGGGCCGTTACAATAACATTGTAGATGTGGTCATTACCTAGCAGATTACCGGGTTGGCCTAGTTCAGCCCGAATGAGAAGACTTAGGGCTATACCTATAACCCCGGCTCATGCGCCGAATAATAGGTATAAGGTTCCAATATCTTTATGGTTTGTTGAAAATAGTCAACGATTGATGAGCATGAGTGGGTAAAAAAAGGAAAGGGAGGGTAAGATGGCTGAGTAGGCATTAGGCTGTAAACCTAAAGACAGAGGTCCAACCCTCTTTTTACCAGCCTCGAGGTGATTTTCATATTGAATTGCAAGTTCAAAGGAGCAGTTTAAAACTTCTGCCGGGGCTTCTCCCGCCTTTTTTCCCTGCGGCGGGAGAAGTAGGTCAAGGCCAGTTGGTTAGGGTATTTAGCTGTTAACTAAATTTTTGTGGGTTCGAGTCCCATTGACCTAGCAAGGGCTTAGCTTAATTAAAGTGATTGGTTTGCGTTCAGTTGATGCAGAGTAGGCGTCTGCAGTCCTTATATATTTCAGAAATTAAGTAGCTCTACTTACTGAGGGCTTTGAAGGCCCTTGGTCTTGTTTAACCTAAATTCCTAGGGGATAGATAGGATTAGGGGGGAGATTGGTAGTAGGAGGGTGGAGATAGTGGTGAGTGCGGGGATGAGGAGTGTGGGTTTTGTGTTCTCAAGTTGTCATGTTATTTTTGTATTGTTAGGTGTGGGAAGAAGTGTTAGGGAGATGGCGTAGACTAGGCGTATGTAGAAATATAGGTTAAGTAGGGTTATGGCGATTATGATAGTGGGGATGATAAAGTTATTATTTATTGTGAGTTCTTGGATGGTGATTCATTTGGGTAGGAAGCCGGTTAGGGGGGGTAGGCCTCCTAGGGATAAAAGGGTGGATGTCATTAGTGGTATTAGGTAGGCTGATTTATTTCAGGTATTAGATAGTATAAGGGTTGTAGTGCTTGAGTTTAGGTTGAGAGTTAGGAATATTGTAGTTGTCAAGGTGATATAGATAGTCAGATAAAGGGTTGTAATGGTTGGGTTATATGCTAGTGTTATTGTTATTCAACCTGTGTGGGTGATTGAAGAGTACCCTAAGATTTTGCGTAGTTGTGTTTGATTGAGGCCTCCTCAACTGCCTACTGCAATAGACAGGGTTGAGAGGGTTAGTAGAATGTAGGTGTTGGTTGATGGGTGAATTTGGTATATGATTGAGATGGGGGCTAGTTTTTGTCATGTGAGGAGGAGTAGACCAGAGGTTAAGGGTGTTCCTTGAGTGACTTCTGGAACTCAAAAGTGGAAGGGGGCCATTCCCAGTTTTATGGTAAGGGCAATTGTTATTATCAGGGGTGGGAATTGGTCGGTGTAATTTGTTATTGTTCAGTACCCTGATAGTAGGTTGTTAGAGATAATTGCTATTATGAGGATTATGGATGCAGTGGATTGTGTTAGGAAATACTTGGTAGCGGCTTCTGTGGAGCGAGGGTTTGTTTTTTTGATTAAGGTTGGGATGAAGGCTAGTATGTTTATTTCTAGGCCTGTTCAGGTGAGGAATCAGTGTGAGCTCAGTATTGTAATGAGTGTGCCTGTGATTACTGTAGTGTAGATAATAAGTTGGGCTAGTGGGTTGATTAGTACGGGAAGGATGTGACCAACATTTTCGGGGCATGGGCCCGATAGCTTATTTAGCTGACCTTACTGTAGGATGGAGTGTGAGGGGTAGCACGGAGAAGTTTGGGTTCTCAGGAGTAGGTCCGAGGCCTGCAATCCTAGAAATAAGAGGGTTGGGGCCTCTATTATTTACTCTATCAAAGTAATTCTTTTATCAGACATATTTCTAGGTTTGGGGGGGAATGCTGGAGATTGCGATGGGTATTGAGGTGCTTCATATGAGGAGTGCTAGTGTGAGTGGGAGGAAATTTTTTCATAATAGGTGTATAAGTTGATCGTAGCGGAATCGAGGGTATGCTGCTCGGATTCATAGGAATAGGGAAGTTAGGAGGAGTGTTTTGATGGTGAAGCATGTTGTGAATAATTCTGGTGAGTGAACAGGGTAGGATGTACCTAGAAAGATTGTAGTTGTTAGGGCATTTATTATGATAATGTTTATGTATTCGGCTATGAAGAACAGGGCGAATGGGCCTGCAGAATATTCAATGTTGAAGCCTGATACAAGTTCTGATTCGCCTTCTATGAGATCAAAGGGGGTTCGGTTTGTTTCTGCTAGTGTGGAGGTAAATCATATTATAGCTAGTGGCCATGATGGTAGGATGAGTCAGAGGTGCTCTTGTGTTGTGATGAGCATGTTGAGGTTGAATGAGCCGCTTGTTAGTAAGACTGATAGTAGAATGATGGTGAGGGTAACTTCGTATGAGATTATTTGGGCGACGGCTCGTAGGGCTCCGATTAGAGCGTAGTTTGAGTTTGATGCTCATCCAGATCATAGAATAGAGTAGACGGTTAGGCTGGATATGGCTAGGATAAACAGGAGTCCTAGGTTGAAGTTAATTAGAGGGTTGGGTATGGGGAGGGGGGTTCATAGGAGGAGGGCGATGGAGAAGGCTAGAGTGGGTGCTGTGATATAGAGGATAGTGCTGGATGTTGAGGGTTTTAGGGGTTCTTTAGTGAAGAGTTTTATTGCATCGGCGAATGGCTGTAGTAGCCCATAGGGGCCTACAATGTTAGGTCCTTTGCGTAGTTGTATACACCCTAATAGCTTTCGTTCGACGAGTGTAAGAAATGCCATGGCGGCTAGTGTGGGTATAATAAGGAGTAGGAGGTTTATTGTGGTCATGGTGTTAAGAAGAGGGGTTGAACCTCTGGTTATAAAGTTTTAAGTTTTATGCAATTACCGGGCTCTGCCATCTTAACAAACCCTGCTCTTGGGTGGGGTATGTAATATTTTGATAAATTAAGACTAAGTCATTTATATGGTGAGGGCGCTTTGTGAAGTAGGCCCTATTTCTCTTGTCCTTTCGTACAGGGAGAAATGTAAAATAGATAGAAACCGACCTGGATTGCTCCGGTCTGAACTCAGATCACGTAGGACTTTAATCGTTGAACAAACGAACCCTTAATAGCTGCTGCACCATTAGGATGTCCTGATCCAACATCGAGGTCGTAAACTCTATTGTTGATATGGACTCTAGAATAGAATTGCGCTGTTATCCCTAGGGTAACTTGTTCCGTTGATCAAATTATTGGATCAATTGTGGGTGTTAGTTCGCTTTGGCTTGTGAAGCCTTGGCATGGATCATTCGGAGGTTTATTTGTGCTCCGAGGCCGCCCCAACCAAAATTTTTAATGCAGGTGTAGAAATTTTAGGGCCCGTGGGTTTATATGGTTCTTAGTTGCATTAGTAAATTAAAGCTCCATAGGGTCTTCTCGTCTTATTGTTTTATATCCGCCTCTTCACGGATAGGTCAATTTCACTGGTTAAAAGTAAGAGACAGTTAAACCCTCGTGTTGCCATTCATGCGAGTCCCTATTTAAAGAACAAGTGATTATGCTACCTTTGCACGGTCAGGGTACCGCGGCCGTTAAACGTATGTCACTGGGCAGGCAGTGCCTCTAATACTGGTAATGCTAGAGGTGATGTTTTTGGTAAACAGGCGGGGCTGAGTTTGCCGAGTTCCTTTTACTTTTTTTAACCTTTCCTTGAAAGCATGCCTGTGTTGGATTAACAGTGAAAGTAGTACGGGCTTGTTTGTATTTATTGGTACTGGGCTGTTAAGTATCAGTGAGGTTTTCGATCTGATTTAGGCTTATGCAGTGGGGAGAGAGAGTTCATGTTACTTATACTAGCATTATTGCTTCTATAGGGTGATAGATTAATCCAATGTGATTTGAGGAGTTCAATAACATGTTTGGGGTTTTTCGGGTGGTTGACGTTGAGCTTGAACGCTTTCTTAATTGATGGCTGCTTTTAGGCCAACTATGGTAACGGGGGTTTTTACTCTCTATGTAAGGTTTTTTCCTAGTGTCTAAAGAGCTGTCCCTCTTTAGACTAACAATTAAGTTTACAGGGAGATTAGGTTATTCTGTGGGTAAACTTAAGGTTGAACTAAGATTCTATCTTGGATAACCAGCTATCACCAGGCTCGGTAGGCTTGTCACCTCTACCCAGAAATCATCCCACTATTTTGCCACATAGACGGGTGCGCTCTTTCGGCTGTTTTTGGGTAGCTCGTCTGGTTTCGGGAAATTTGGCTTTAGTTCTCTTTGCGAAATTATCTCTAGCTAATTCATTATGCAAAAGGTACAGGGGTTAGTTCTTGCTATTTTGTGCTTGAATGGTTTTCTTATTTTTCCCTTACGGTACTGTATCTATAGCGCCAGGTTAAGATTTCTATCGCCTATACTTTGTATGGGTTAATGGTTTGGTGTATATGTGGGTCTGATATTAGTGTTGATTATGCTTGGGGCTAGCGTTAGCTCAAGGTCATCAAGCGATGTTGAGATCTTCTGAGTGTAGGTCAGATGCTTTGTGTTAAGCTATACCTTGATTTGTCCAAGTGCACCTTCCAGTACACTTACCGTGTTACGACTTATCCCCTCTATATAAATGCTAGGGCATTTAGTTAAGGTGTTCCTCAAGTATATTTGAGGGGAGTGACGGGCGGTGTGTGCGTGCTTTATGGCCTAGTTCAATTAAGCACTCTATTCTTAATTTACTGCTAAATCCTCCTTGGGCTCTTAGATTTCATAAGAGCTATCGTGGGGTTTTCTGAAGTAGAAAATGTAGCCCATTTTTTACCGTCTCATAGGTTACACCTTGACCTAACGTCTTTGCGGGGGAGGGCGTTTGCGCTCACTTTGTGGCCTTCATCAGGGTTTGCTGAAGATGGCGGTATATAGACTAAGCAAGAGAGGGTGGGGTGGATCGGGGTTTATCGATTACAGAACAGGCTCCTCTAGGGGGTATGAAGCACCGCCAAGTCCTTTGAGTTTTAAGCTGTTGCTCGTAGTATTCTGGCGAATAGTTTTGTTGTTTTAACTATTGAGGTTTAGGGCCAAGCATAGTGGGGTGTCTAATCCCAGTTTGGGTCTTGGCTATTGTGTGTTCAGAAGTTATAAAGCCACCTTCGTAGTTTATTTTACGTTAGCTAGAGTTTTACAGTTTAGGTGTGGTTTAGCTTTATTAGATTAGATCCAAAACACCCTCTACGCCGATTTCTATTGGCTAGGGTTAATCGTGTAACCGCGGTGGCTGGCACGAAATTGACCAACCCTTAGTATAGCATAGCTTAGTTAAACTTTCGTTCATTGCTAAAGATTTGTCACTGCTGTCTCCCGTGGGGGTGTGGCTAGGCAAAGCGTTTTGAGCTGCATGTGCGTGCTTGATGCTTGCTCCTCTCGGTCATGTTGATAGGGGGGGCGTCTTCACCGGAGCGAGGATACTTGCATGTGTAATCTTGCTAAGAGTCAATAGAAAGGCCAGGACCAAGCCTATTTGTTTATGGGGTGTGTGGACCCATCTAGGCATTTTCAGTGTCTTGCTTTAGGCGGGTTTAAGCTACATAAAC
>NW_020266810.1:0-1631 GCF_003255815.1 Theropithecus gelada | reverse complement strand
TCTGAGGATATTTCCTTTTTCACCATAGCCCTCTATCGGCTTCCAAATAGCACTTTGCCACTTCCACAAAAACTGTCTTAGCGAAAGGCTTCTTGAGGGGAAAGCTGTAACTCTGTGAGATGATTTCACAGAACACAAAGAAATTTCTCAGTAAGGTCTTTCTCTTTGTTATCGGAGGATATTTCCTTTGGCCCTGTAGTCTTCAAAGGGACCCGAAATATCTGTTCTCAGATTCCACAGAAATAAGCCTAGCAAAGAGATCCACGAAATACAGATGTAACTCTGTGAGTGGAAGTCACACATCACAGAGCAGTTTCGCAGAAAGCTTCTTTCCAGATTTCGTCTGAGGATATTTCCTTTTTCACTATAGCCCTCTATGGGCTTCCAAAGATCACTTTGCCAATTCCAAAAGAACTGTCTTAGCGAAAGGCTTCTTGAGGGGAAAGCTGTAACTCTATGAGATGATTTCACAGAACACAAAGAAGTTTCTCAGAAAGCTTCTTTCTCTTTGTTATCGGAGGATATTACCTTTGGCCCTATAGTCTTCAAAGGGATCCGAAATATCTGTTCTCAGATTCCACAGAAAAAAGGCTAGCAAATAGATCCACAAAATACAGATGTAACTCGGTGAGATGAATTAACAGAACACTAAGCAGTTTCTCAGAAAGCTTGTGCCTAGATTTCTTCTGAGGATATTTGCTTTTTCAACGTAGCCCTCTATGGGCTTCCAAATATCACTTTGCCAATTCCACAAGAACTGCCTTAGCGAAAGTCTTCTTGAGGTGAAAGCTGTAACTCTGTGAGATGATTTCACAGACCACAAAGAAGATTCTCAGAAAGCTTCTTTCTCTTTGTTATCGGAGGATATTTCCTTTGACCCTACAGTCTTCAAAGGGTCCCGAAATGTCTGTTCTCAGATTCCACAGAAATAAGGCTAGCAAAGAGATCCACGACATACACATGTAACTCTGTGAGATGAATTAACAGAACACTAAGCAGTTTCTCAGAAAGTTTCTTTCCAGATTTCATCTGAGGATATTTCCTTATTCCCCATAGCCCCTTATGGGCTTCCAATTATCACCTTGCCAATTCCACAAGAACTGTCTTAGCCAAAGGCTTCTTGAGGGCAAAGCTGTAACTCTTTGAGATGATTTCACAGAACACAAAGAAGTTTCTCAGTAAGCTTCTTTCTCTTTGTTATCGGAGGATATTTCCTTTGACCCTATAGTCTTCAAGGAGATCCGAAATATCTGGTCTCAGATTCCACAGAAATAATGCTAGCAAAGAGATCCACGAAATACAGATGTAACGCTGTGAGTGGAAGTCACACATCACAGAGCAGTTTCTCAGAAAGCTTCTTTCCAGATTTCATCTGAGGATATTTCCTTTTTCACCGTAGCCCTCTATGGGCTTCCAAATATCACTTTGCCAATTCCACAAGAACTGTCTTAGCTAAGGCTTCTTGAGGGGAAAGCTGTAACTCTATGGGATGATTTCACAGAACGCAAAGAAGTTTCTCAGAAAGCTTCTTTCTCTTTGTTATCGGAGGATATTTCCTTTGGCCCTATAGTCTTCAAAGGGATCCGAAATATCTGTTCTCAGATTCTACAGAAATAAGGCTAGAAAAGAGA
>NW_020266809.1:0-1631 GCF_003255815.1 Theropithecus gelada | reverse complement strand
GAAAGCTTCTTTCTCTTTGTTATCGGAGGATATTTTCTTTGGCCCTACAGTCTTCAAAGGGATCCGAAATATCTGTTCTCCGATTCCACAGAAATAAGGCTAGCAAAGAGATCCACGAAATACAGATGTGACTCTGTGTTTGGAAGTCACACATCACAGAGCAGTTTCTCAGATAGCTTCTTTCCAGATTTCATCGGAGAATATTTCCTTTTTCACCATAGCCCTCTATGTGCTTCCAAATATCACTTTGCCAATTCCACAGGAACTGTCTTAGCGAAAGGCTTCTTGACGGGAAAGCTGTAACTCTGTGAGATGATTTCACAAAACACAAAGAAGTTTCTCAGAAAGCTTCCTTCTCTTTGTTATCGGAGGATATTTCCTTTTGCGCTATAGTCTTCAAAGGGATCCGAAGTATGTGTTCTCAAATTCCACAGAAATAAGGCTAGCAAAGAGATCCACGAAATACAGATGTAACTCTGTGAGATGAATTAACAAAACACTAAGGAGTTTCTCATAAAACATATTTCCAGATTTCATCTGAGGACATTTCCTTTTTCACCATAGCCCTCTAAGGGCTTCCAAATGTCACTTTGCCAATTCCACAAGGACTGTCTTAGCGAAAGGCTTCTTGACAGGAAAGCTGTAACTCTGTGAGATGATTTCCCAGAACACAAGAAGTTTCTCATAAAGCTTCTTTCTCTTCGTTATCGGAGCATATTTCCTTTCGCCCTATAGTCTTCAAAAGGATCCGAAATATCTGTTCTCAGATTCCACAGAAATAAGGCTAGCAAAGAGATCCACGAAATACGGATGTAACTCTGTGTTTGGAAGTCACACATCACAGAGCAGTTTTTCAGAAAGCTTTTTCCAGATTTCATCTGAGGATATTTCGTTTTTCACCTTAGCCCTCTATGGGCTTCCAAATATCACTTTGCCAATTTCACAAGAACTGTCTTAGTGAAAGGCTTCTTGAGGGGAAAGGTGTAACTCTGTGAGATGATTTCACAGAACACAAAGAAGTTTCTAAGAAACCTTCTTGCTCTTTGTTATCGGAGGATATTTCCTTTGGCCCTATAGTCTTCAAAGGGATCCGAAATATCAGTTCTCACATTCCACAGAGATAAGGCTAGCAAGCAGATCCACGAAATAAAGATGTAACACTGTGAGATGAATGAACAGAACACTAAGCAGTTTCTCAGAAAGCTTCTTTCCAGATTTCATCTGAGGATATTTCCTTTTTCACCATAGACCTCTATGGGCTTACAAATATCACTTTGCCAATTCCACAAGAACTGTCTTAGCCAAAAGCTTCTTGAGGGGAGAGCTGTAACTCTGTGAGATGATTTCACAGAACAGAAAGAAGTTTCTCAGAAAGATTCTTTCTCTTTGCTATCAGAGGATATTCCCTTTGGCCCTATAGTCTTCAAATGGATCCGAAATATCTGTTCTGAGATTCCACAGAAATAAGGCTAGCAAAGAGATCCACGAAATACAGATGTAACTCTGTGAGTGGAAGTCACTCATCAAAGAGCAGTTTCTCAGAAAGCTTATTTCCAAATTTCATCTGAGGATATTTCCTTTTTCGCCATAGCCCTCTATGGGCTTCCAAATATCACTTTGCCAATTCCACA
>NW_020266808.1:0-1632 GCF_003255815.1 Theropithecus gelada | reverse complement strand
ATATCTGTTCTCAGATTCCACAGAAGTAAGGCTAGCAAAGACATCCACGAAATACAGATGTAACTCTGTGAGATAAATTAACAGAACACTAAGCAGTTTCTCAGAAACCTTCTTTCCAGATTTCATCTGAGGATATTTCCTTATTCACAATAGCCCTTTATGGGTTCCAAATATCACTTTGCCAATTCCACCAGCAATAAGGCTAGCAAAGATATCCAGGAAATACAGATGTAACTCGGTGAGATGAATTAACAGAACACCAAGCAGTTTCTCAGAAAGCTTGTTTCCAGATTTCATCTGAGGATATTTCCTTTTTCACCATAGCCCACTATGGGCTTCCAAATATCACTTTGCCAATTTCACAAGAACTGTCTTAGCTAACGGCTTCTTGAGTGGAATGCTGCCTCTCTGTGAGATGATTTCACAGAACACAAAGAAGTTTCTCAGAAAGCTTCTTTCTCATTGTTATCAGAGGATATTTCCTTTGGCCCTATAGTCTTCAAACAGATCCGAAATATCTGTTCTCAGATTCCACAGAAATAAGGTTAGCAAAGAGACCCACGAAATACAGATGTAATTCTGTGAGATAAATTTACAGAACACTAACCAGTTTCTCAGAAAGCTTCTTTCCAGATTTCCTATGCGGATATTTCCTTTTTCACCATACCCTTCTAAGGGCTTCCAAATATCATTCTGCCAATTCCACACGATCTGTCTTAGTGAAAGGCTTCTTGAGGGGAAGGCTGTAACTCTGTGAGATGAATTAACAGAACACTAAGCAGTTTCTCAGAAAGCTTCTTTCCAGCTTTCATCTGAGGATATTTCCTTTTTCACCATACCCCTCTATGGGCTTCCAAATATCACCCTGCCAATTCCACAAGAACTGTCTTAGCGAAAGGCTTCTTGAGGGGAAAGCTGTAACTCTGTGAGATGATTTCACAGAACACAAAGAAGTTTCTCAGAAAGCTTCTTTCTCTTTGTTATCGGAGGATATTTCCTTAACCCTATAGTCTTCAAAGGGATCCGAAATATCTGTTCTCAGATTCCACAGAAATAAGGCTAGCAAAGAGATCCACGAAATACAGATGTAACTCTGTGAGATGAATTAACAGAACACTAAGCAGTTTCTCAGAAAGCTTCTTTCCAGATTTCATCGGAGGATATTTCCTTGTTCACCATAGTCCTCTATGAGCTTCCTATTATCACTTTGCCAATTCCACAATAACTGTCTTAGCGAAAGTCCTCTTCAGGGGAAATCTGTAACTCTGTGAGATGATTTCACAGAACATAAAGAAGTTTCTCAGAAAGCTTCTTTCTCTTTGTTATCGGAGGATATTTCCTTAACCCTATAGTCTTCAAAGGGATCCGAAATATCTGTTCTCAGATTCCACAGAAATAAGGCTAGCAAAGAGATCCACGAAATACAGATGTAACTCTGTGAGATGAATTAACAGAACACTAAGCAGTTTCTCAGAAAGCTTCTTTCCAGATTTCATCGGAGGATATTTCCTTGTTCACCATAGCCCTCTATGAGCTTCCTAATATCATTTTGCCAATTCCACAATAACTGTCTTAGCGAAAGGCCTCTTGAGGGGTAATCTGTAACTCTGTGAGATGATTTCACAGAACACA
>NW_020266807.1:0-1632 GCF_003255815.1 Theropithecus gelada | reverse complement strand
CTTTGTGTTCTGTGAAATCATCTCACAGAGTTACAGCTATCCCCTGAAGAAGCCATTCGCTAAGACAGTTCTTGTGGAATATGCAAAGTGATATTTGGAAGCCCGTAGAGGGCTATGGTGAAAAAGGAAATACCCTCAGATGAAATCTGGAAAGAAGCTTTCTGAGAAACTGCTTAGTGTTCTGTTTTTTCATCTCACAGAGTTATATCTGTATTTCGTGGATCTCTTTGCTAGCCTTATTTCTGTGGAATCTGAGAACAGATATTTCGGATCCCTTTGAAGAGTATAGGGCCCAAGGAAATACCCACCGATAACAAAGGGAAAGAACCTTTCTGAGAAACTTCTTTGTGTTCTGTGAAATCATCTCACAGAGTTACATCTTTCCCCTCAAGAAGCCTTTCGCTAAGACAGTTCTTGTGGAATTTTCAAAGTGAAATTTGGAAGCCCATAGAGGTCTAGGTTGAAAAAGGAAATATCCTCAGATGAAATCTCGAAGGAAGCTTGCTGAGAAACTTCTCTCTGATGTGTGACTTCCACTCACAGGGTTACATCTGTGTTTCGTCGATCTCTTTGCTAGCCTTATTTCTGTGGAATCTGACAACAGATATTTCGGATCCATTTGAAGACTATAGTGAAAAGGAAATATCCTCCGATAACAAAGAGAAAGAAGCTTTCTGAGAAACTTCTTTGTGTTCTGTGAAATCATCTCACAGAGTTACAGCTGTCCCCTCAAGAAGCCTTTCGCTAAGACAGTTCTTGTGGAATTGGCAAAGTAATATTTGGAAGGTCATAGAGGGCTACGGTGAAAAAGGAAATATCCTCAGATGAAATCTGGAAAGAAGCTTTCTGAGAAACTGCTTAATGTTGTGATAATTCATCTCACAGAGTTTCATCTGTATTTCGTGGATCTCTTTGCTAGCCTTATTTCTGTGGAATCTGAGAACAGATATTTCGGATCCCTTTGAAGACTATAGGGCCTAAGGAAATATCCTCCGATAACAAAGAGAAGGAAGCTTTCTGAGAGACTTCTTTGTGTTCTGTAAAATCATCTCACAGAGTTACAGCTTTCCCCTCAAGAAGCCTTTCTGTAAGACAGTTCTTGTGGAATTGGCAAAGTGATATTTGGAAGACAATAGAGGGCTATGGTGAAAAAGGAAATATCCTCAGATGAAATCTGGAAAGAAGCTTTCTGAGAATCTGCTTAGTGTTCTGTTAATTCATCTCACTGAGTTATATCTTTGTTTCGTGTATCTCTTTGCTAGCGTTTTTTCTGTGTAATCTAAGAACAGATATTTCGGATCCCTTTGAAGACTATAGGGCCAAAGGAAACATCCTCCGATAACAAAGAGAAAGAAGCTTTCTAAGACACTTTTGTGTTCTGTGAAATCATCGCACAGAGTTTCAGCTTTCCCCTCAAGAAGCCGTTCGCTAAGACAGTTCTTGTGGAATTGGCAAAGTCATATTTGGAAGCCCATAGAGGGCTATGGTGAAAAAGGAAATATCCTCATATGAAATCTGGAAGGAAGCATTCTGATAAACTGCCTACTGTTGTGTTAATTCATCTCACAGAGTTACATCTGTATTTCGTGGATCTCTTTGCTAGCCATATTTCTGTGGAATCTGAGAACAGAT
>NW_020266806.1:0-1632 GCF_003255815.1 Theropithecus gelada | reverse complement strand
ATCTGAGGATATATCGTTTTTCACCATAGCCCTCTATGGGCTTCCAAATATCACTTTGCCAATTCACAAGAACTGTCTTAGCGAAAGGCTTCTTGAGGGGAAACATGTAACTCTTTGAGGTGATTTCACAGAACACAAAGAGGTTTCTCAGAAGGCTTCTTTCTCTTTGTTATCGGAGGATATTTCTTTGGCCCTATAGTCTTCAAAAGATCCGAAATATCTGTTCTGAAATTCCGCAGAAATAAGGCTAGCAAAGAGATCCACGAAATACAGAAGTAACTCTGTGAGATGAATTAACAGATCACTAAGCAGTTTCTCAGAAAGCTTCCTTCCAGGTTTCATCTGAGGATATTTCTTTTTTCACCGTAGCCCTCTGTGGGTTTCCAAATATCACATTGCCAATTACACAAGAACTGTCTTAGCGAAAGGCTTCTTGAGGGGAAAGCTGTAACTCTGTGAGATGATTTCACGAACACAAAGAAGTTTCTGAGAAAGCTTCTTTATCTTTGTTATCGGAGGATAGTTCCTTTGGCCCTATAGTCTTCAAAGGGATACGAAATATCTGTTCTCAGATTCCACAGAAATAAGGCTAGCAAAGAGATCCAAGAAATACAGATGTAACAATGTGATATGAATTAACAGAACACTAAGCAGTTTCTCAGAAAGCTTCTTTCCAGATTTCATCTGAGGATATTTCCTTTTTCCCCATAGCCCTCTATGAGCTTCCAAATATCACTTTGCCTATTGCACAAGAACTATCTTAGCGAAAGGCTTCTTGAGGGGAGAGCTGTAACTCTTGAGATGATTTCACAGAATACAAAGAAGTTTCTCAGAAAGCTTCTTTCTGTTTGTTATCGGAGGATATTTTCTTTGGCCGAATAGTCTTCAAAGGGATCCGAAATATCTGTTCTCAGATTCCACAGAAATAAGAGTAGAAAAGAGATCCATGAAATTGAGATGTAACTCAGTGAGTGGAAGTCACACATCACAGAGCAGTTTCTCAGATAATTTCTTTCTAGATTTCATCTGAGGATATTTCGTTTTACACCATAGCCCTCTATGGGCTTCCAAATATCACCTCGCCCATTCCACAAGAACTGTCTTAGCGAAAGGCTTCTTGAGGGGTAATCTGTAATTCTGTGAGGTAATTTCACAGAACACAAAGAACTTTCTCAGAAAGCTTCTTTCTCTTTGTCATCAGAGGGTATTTCCTTTGGCCCTATAGTCTTCAAAGGGATCTGAAATATCTGTTCTCAGATTCCACAGAAATAAGACTACCAAAGAGATCCAAGAAATACACATGTAACTCTGTGAGTGGAATTTACACATCACAGAGCAGTTTCTCCGAAAGCTTCTTTCCAGATTTCATCTGAGGATATTTCTTTTTTCACCATAGGCCTCTATGGGCTTCCAAATATCACTTTCCCAATTCCACAAGAACTGTCTTAGCGAAAGGCTTCTTGAAGGGAAAGCTGTATCTCTGTGAGATGATTTCACAGAACACAAAGAAGTTTCTGAGAAAACTTCTTTCTCTTTGTTATCGGAGGATTTTTCTTTGGCCCTATAGTCTTCAAAGGGATCCGAAATATCTGTCTCAGATTCCACAGAAATAAGGCTAGCAAAGAGATCCAC
>NW_020266805.1:0-1633 GCF_003255815.1 Theropithecus gelada | reverse complement strand
TGCAAATGTTTTTTGTTACCTTGAAGTTATCTTCTCCTGGTTCACAAAGAAATAGTAAATCAACGGTTTGCAATTGTATTGTGAGAACAAGGGATGTTGGCTTTTGTGCAAGCAAGCAAGGACCTAATTCAAATTTTCGTTATCTCAATCACTAAAAATGCTGAGGTATTGAAATCTCAAGGGGTCTGATTACAAGGTAATGCATATAATGCGTATGTTTAACTTGACTTAGCCGTTCCACAATGTATGTATACTTAAGACATCATGTGGTACACCTTAAATATATACAATTTATTTGTCAATTAAAAAATAAATAATTCAAAAGAAAAGCCATTAATGGGAAGAAAGAAAGATGAGATAACAGGAAATGATAAAGAAAGAAGAGGAAAAATGTCAATATCGTTTCAAATAATGAAACATAAAAAACGGAATCAACAGTGGTACTTTTTGATATGATCTTGAAAGTTAGCAAAGGAAAAAAAATTATATGAACAATCTAGTTTTATAAATATTGATCTAGAGACACAACAGAAAATAGTTCAGAATATGTTTGAATATAAGAGAATGTAGTTAAATATCAGTTTGGAAACTTTATTTGGAAAATATTAACATATAGTGAATAGTTCAACACTTCATAACAGAAAATTTCTCTAGAAGAAAAGTATAGACAGAAAGCAGCCAAAAACTAGTATTTGAACCTTTTGAAGTATCATTACAACTAATGTTTTGTGTATTAGTTTGTTTTTGGAAATGCTGGGCCTAAGAAGCATCAGAGGAGAAATGTATGAAGCCTTTTCACTTTTAAGCCAGGTGAGAAAAAATCTGCCTTTTACTTTGTCGTGGCTCCCAAAGGGGATGAGAATTAAAAGAAAAAAAAAAAGAGGGAGACCTGATCATCAGAGCATATACAGTGTTGTGAAGGCAGATGTAGTAAAATATATTACCTAAAAAAGCACTGAAGAAACTGAAATGCAACCTGCTAATGAAGATACGTATGGAAAAGAGATATGAAATGAGTGCTTTTGGAAAAAAGATCACAATGAAAGGATTTCTGTGAAAAGACTAAAAACACAAAGTCAAATAAAATATATCACAGAATGTAAATAATAGACACCAGCTGCATGGATTTTAAGACTGGTGAAGGAAAAATATAAGAATATAATTAAGAATGAGATTCTAGAAAAGTAAGAAACATACAGACATTCAGCAATATCTAATGGTTTAATTTCACAGAACAAAATTAGGCATTTGTTAGAAAGTGTGTTTATAAGGAAACCATAGAATGAGAAGAATCCTGAACCCTACTCAACTTTAACCATTATGATACATCAAATTCACTTTTGATGGCAGAAATTATGATATATTTTTTTAAAGTAACCTAGCCTAAAGTACGTCCTTAACCACTATAATTTAGACAACTTTTTAAAAGCCCTTGCTTTGTGTACAGTAGCAAACTCATAAGTGGAAACTTATTGGGCATTCAGGAGCAAACTGGTGATATGAAATTGGATTCTTTTTTTTTTCTGTTTTTATTCTAAACAAAATTTTACTTCCATCTCCTACTAAAAAAGATCTGCTTATATTCATTTCCTGTATGGTTTGATGTATGAATAAAGTGTGATAAATATAAAAT
>NW_020266804.1:0-1634 GCF_003255815.1 Theropithecus gelada | reverse complement strand
TCTCTTTTGATCTTTGATGGTTTAAAGTCTGTTTTATCAGAGACTAGGATTGCAACCCCCGCTTATTTTTGTTCTCCATTTGCTTGGTAAATCTTCCTCCATCCCTTTATTTTGAGCCTATGTATGTCTCTGCGTGTGAGATGGGTCTCCTGAATACAGCAGACTGATGGGTCTTGACTCTTTATCCAGTTTGCCAGTCTGTGTCTTTTATTTTTTTATTTTTTTTTTCCTTTTTTTCTTTTCTTTTTTTTTTATTATACTTTAAGTTCTAGGGTGCATGTGCACAACGTGCAGGTTTGTTACATATGTATACATGTGCCATGTTGCTGTGCTGCACCCATCAACTCGTCAACACCCATCAACTCGTCATTTACATCAGGTATAACTCCCAATGCCATACCTCCCCACTCCCCCCAAGCTTTACTTTTTCAAGCCAGATTAGAGAAATGCACCCTCTCTCTCATCTAAATAACTATTAATGAGAAATAAATTTAGTGTGTATGTCCCGTCAACCCAATTATTACACATANTTTATTTATTATTATTATACTGTAAGTTGTAGGGTACATGTGCATAACATGCAGGTTTGTTACATATGTATACTTGTGCCTTGTTGGTGTGCTGCACCCATCAACTCGTCATTTACATCAGGTATAACTCCCAATGCAATCCCTCCCCCCGCCCCCCTCCCCATGATAGGCCCCGGTGTGTGATGTTCCCCTTCCCGAGTCCGAGTGATCTCATTGTTCAGTTCCCACCTATGAGTGAGAACATGCGGTGTTTGGTTTTCTGTTCTTGTGATAGTTTGCTAAGAATGATGGATTCCAGCTGCATCCATGTCCCTACAAAGGACACAAACTCATCCTTTTTTATGGCTGCATAGTATTCCATGGTGTATATGTGCCACATTTTCTTAATCCAATCTGTCACTGATGGACATTTGGGTTGATTCCAAGTCTTTGCTATTGTGAATAGTGCTGCAATAAACATACGTGTGCATGTGTCTTTATAGCAGCATAATTTATAATCCTTTGGGTATATACCCAGTAATGGGATGGCTGGGTCATATGGTACATCTAGTTCTAGATCCTTGAGGAATCGCCATACTGTTTTCCATAATGGTTGAACTAGTTTACAATCCCACCAACAGTGTAAAAGTGTTCCTATTTCTCCACATCCTCTCCAGCACCTGTTGTTTCCTGACTTTTGAATGATCGCCATTCTAACTGGTGTGAGATGGTATCTCATTGTGGTTTTGATTTGCATTTCTCTGATGGCCAGTGATGATGAGCATTTTTTCATGTGTTTGTTGGCTGTATGAATGTCTTCTTTTGAGAAATGTCTATTCATATCCTTTGCCCACTTTTTGATGGGGTTGTTTGTTTTTTTCTTGTAAATTTGTTGGAGTTCTTTGTAGGTTCTGGATATTAGCCCTTTGTCAGATGAGTAGATTGCAAAAATTTTCTCCCATTCTGTAGGTTGCCTGTTCACTCTGATGGTAGTTTCTTTTGCTGTGCAGAAGCTCTTTAGTTTAATGAGATCCCATTTGTCAATTTTGGCTTTTGCTGCCGTTGCTTTTGGTGTTTTAGACATGAAGTCTTTGCCCATGCCTATGTCCTGAATGGTACTACCTA
>NW_020266803.1:0-1633 GCF_003255815.1 Theropithecus gelada | reverse complement strand
TAATAGATCTAACATAACAGTTCATTCGTAATAGCGACAGTATATTATATGCTTATGTATATGTCATATACACACACTTAAATATAAGTGAAATGAATGAGAGCAGTGATAACCAAGGGATGGGAGAGAGCAATTAGGAATTAGGATTATTTTGTTATTATAGTGTGCTTGCATTATCAAGAAACCAGTGTAGTGTCGTTTGAAAGTGGACTTGGGTTACTTGTAAATTTATATTGCAAATTCCAAGGCAGCCACTTTTAAAAAAAAGGAGTAACTGTGATATGCTAAGAAAGGAAAGAAAATAAATCATAGAAAATGCTCAATTAAGACCACAAGGAAAAAAGAGTGAAAGACATAAACAAAGAACAAGGGCAATAAATAGAAAATAGTAACAAATATGGTAGATGTTAATTCAACTGTATATCATTACTTTCAATGTCAGTCCAAATGCACCGAACTATATATCGTCTATAAGAAATCCACTTTAGATTTAAAGACATACATATAGATCAACGGTAAAGGAATGGAAAAAGATATAAATGTTAACACTAATTTTTTGGTGTGCAATGGCCTCATCTCATCTCACTGCAACCTCTGCCTTCCAGGTTCAAGTGATTCTCCCTCAGCCTCCTGAGTAGCTGGGATTACAGGCATTTGTGGTCATGCCCGGGTAACTTATTTTTTTTTTCTATTTTTGTACAGATGGGATTTCACCATGTTGGCCAGGCTGGTCTTGAACTCCTGACCTCAGGTGATCATTCTTCCTTGGCCTTCTAAAGTGCTGGGATTACAGGCATGAGCCACCGTACCCGGCCAACACTCATTTTGAAAAGTGGAAGTGGTGATATTAATTTCAGACAGAGTTGGCTTTACATAAAGGAAAGTTACCAGAGATGACTATTACGTAATAAAGGGGTCAATTCTCCAAGAAGATGTAACAATCCTGAAATGTACTTTTGCTAACAAAGCATCAGAATTCCAAAGCAAAAACTGATAAACTTCAAGGAGAAATAATTAACCCACTATTATAGTTGGAGACGTTAACACCCGTTTATCAGAAATGGACCAATTCAGTAGCCAGAAAATCAGTAAGGACAAAATTGAAATCGGCATCCTCAGTCAACTGTACATAACTGATGTTTATAGACTATTTCCTCCAACAACAACAGAATACAGAACATTCACCAAGATATACCATGTTGTGGTCCATTAAAACACACCTTAACAAATTTAAAAGAGTAGGAATCAAACAAGTATGTTCTCAACCACAGTAAAGTAGAAATCAATAATGGACGACTGGAAAATATATTAGGATATTAAACAGTACACTTCTACATAATACATTGTTTAAGGAAGAAATCTGAAGATTTCTTCGAATTTTTGAAGTAAATGAAAATGAAAACTTGTTAAAATTTGTGAGCTGCAATGACAGTAATGTTTATAGGGAAATTTATAGATTTAAATGCATACGTCAAAAAAAAACCAAGATCTAAAATCAATCAGCTTCCACCTTCGAAAACTAGAAAAAGAACATCAAATTAAATTCTAAGCAGGAGACAAATAATGAAAGAGCAGAAATCAATACGTTGAAAACAGAATATCAGTAGAGAAAAATCAATGAAACCAAAAGCTG
>NW_020266802.1:0-1634 GCF_003255815.1 Theropithecus gelada | reverse complement strand
AGGTTTCTGAGAAACTGATTAGTGTTTTTTTAATTCATCTCACAGAGTTACATTTCTGTTTCGTGGATCTCTTTGCTAGCCTCATTTCTGTGGAATCTGAGGACAGATATTGCGGATCCCTTTGAAGAGTATAGGGCCAAACGAAATATCCTCCCATACCAAAGAGAAAGAAGCTTTCTGAGAAACTTCTTTGTGTTCTGTGAAATCAGCTCACAGAGTTACAGCTTTCCCTTGAAGAAGCTTTTCGATAAGACAGTTCTTGTGGAATTGGCAAAGTGATATTGGTAGCCCATAGAGGGCTATGGTGAAAAAGGAAATATCCTCAGATGTAATCTGGAAAGAAGATTTCTGAGAAACTGCTTAGTGTTCTGTTAATTCATCTCACAGAGTTACATCTGTATTTCGTGTTTCTCTTTGCTAGCCGTATTTTTGTGGAATCTGAGAACAGATGTTTCGGATCCCTTTGAAGTCTATACAGCCAAAGGAAATATCCTCCGATAACACAGAGAGAGAAGCTTTCTGAGGAACTTCTTTGTGTTCTGTGAAATCATCTCACAGAGTTACAGGTACAGCTTTCCCCTCAAGAAGCCTTTCGCTCAGACAGTTCTTGTGGAATTGGCAAAGTGATATTTGTAAGCCCATAGAGCGCTATGGTGAAAAAGGAAGTATCCTCAGATGAAATCTGGAAAGAAGCTTTCTGAGAAACTGCTTAGTGTTCTGTTAATTCATCTCACAGAGTTACATCTCTGTTTCGTGGATCTCTTTCCTAGTCTTATTTCTGTGGAATGTGAGAACAGATATTTCGGATCCCTTTGAAGACTATAGGGCCAAAGGAAATATCCTCCGATAACAAGGAGAAAGAAGCTTTCTGAGAAACTTCTTTGTGTTCTGTGAAATCATCTCACAGAGTTACAGCTCTCCCCTCAAGAAGCCTTTCCCTAAGACAGTTCTTGTGAAATTAGCAAAGTGATATTTGGAAGCCCTTAGAGGGCTATGGTGAAAAAGCNAAGAAGCCTTTCCCTAAGACAGTTCTTGTGAAATTAGCAAAGTGATATTTGGAAGCCCTTAGAGGGCTATGGTGAAAAAGGAAATATCCTCAGATGAAATGTGGAAAGAAGCTTTCTGAGAAACTTCTTAGTGTTCTGTTAATTCATCTCACAGAGTTACATCTCTGTTTCGTGGATCTCTTTGCTAGCCTTATATCTGTGGTTTCTGAGGACAGATATTTCGGATCCCTTTGAAGACTAAGACGGCCAAAGGAAATATCCTCCAATAACAAAGAGAAAGAAGCTTCCTGAGAAACTTCTTTGTTTTCTGTGAAATCATCTCACAGAGTTACAGCTATCCCCTCAAGAAGCCTTTCGCTAAGACAGTTCTTGTGGAATTGGCAAAGTGATATTTGGACGCCCATAGAGGGCTATGGTGAAAAAGGAAATATCCTCAGATGAAATCTGGAAAGAAGCTTTCTGTGAACCTGCTTAGTGTTCTGTGAATTCATCTCACGGAGTTACAGCTTTCCCCTAAAGAAGCCGCTAGCTAAGCCTGTTCTTGTGAAATTCGCAAAGTGATATTTGGAAGCCCATAGAGGGCTATGGTGAAAAACAAAATATCCTCCGAGAAAAACTGGAAAGAAT
>NW_020266801.1:0-1633 GCF_003255815.1 Theropithecus gelada | reverse complement strand
TACATCTGTATTTCGTGGATCTCTTTGCTAGCCTTATTTCTGTGGAATCTGAGGACAGATATTTCGGATCCCTTTAAAGACTATAGGGCCAAAGGAAATATCCTCTGATAAAAAAGAGAAAGAAGCTTTCTGAGAAACTTCTTTGTGTTCTGTGAAATCATCTCACAGAGTTACAGCTTTCCCCTCAAGAAGCCTTTCGCTAAGACAGTTCTTGTTGAACTGGCAAAGTGATATCTCGAAGCCCATAGAGGGCTATGGTGAAAAAGGGAATATCCTCAGATGAAATCTGGAAAGAAGCTTTCTGAGAAACTGCTTTGTGTTCTGTTAATTCATCTCACAAAGTTACATCTGTATTTCGTGGATCTCTTTGCTAGCCTTATTTCTGAGGAAACTGAGAACAGATATTTCGGATCCCTTTGAAGAGTATAGGGCCAAAGGAAATATCCCCCGATAACGAAGGGAAAGAAGCTTTCTGAGAAACTTCTTTGGGTTCTGTGAAATCGTCTCACAGAGTTACAGCTTTCCCCTCAAGAAGACTTTCGCTAAGACAGTTCTTGTGGAATTGGCAAAGTGATATCTGGAAGCCCATAGATGGCTACGGTGAAAAAGGGAATATCCTCAGATGAAATATGGAAAGAAGCTTTCTGAGAAACTGCTTTGTGTTCTGTTAATTCATCTCACAGAGTTACTTCTGTATTTCGTGGATCTCTTTGCTAGCCTTCTTTCTGTGGAATCTGAGAACACATATTTCGAATCCCTATGAAGACTATAGGGCCAAAGGAAATATCCTCCGATAACAAAGAGAAAGAAGCTTTCTGAGAAACTTCTTCGGGTTCTGTGAAATCATGTCACAGAGTTACACATTTCCCTTCTAGAAGCCTTTCTCTAAGACAGTTCTTGTGGAATTGGCAAAGTGATATCTGGAAGACAATAGAGGGCTATGGTGAAAAAGGGAATATCCTCAGATGAAATATGGAAAGAAGCTTTCTGAGAAACTGCTTTGTGTTCTGTTAATTCATCTCACAGAGTTACATCTGTATTTCGTGGATCTCTTTGCTAGCCTTATTTCTGTGGAATCTGAGAACTCATATTTCGGATCCTTTTGAAGATTATAGGGCCAAAGGAAATATCCTCCGATAACGAAGAGAAAGAAGCTTTCTGAGAAACTTCTTTGGGTTCTCTGAAATCATCTCACAGAGTTACAGCTTTCCCGTCAAGAAGCCTTTCGCTAAAACAGTTCTTGTGGAATTGTCAAAGTGATATTTGGAAGCGCATAGACAGCTACTGTGAAAAAGGAAATATCCTCCGATGAAATCTGGAAAGAAGCTTTCTGAGAAACTGCTTAGTGGTCTGTTAATTCATCTCACAGTGTTACATCTGTATTTCGTGGCTCTCTTTGCTGGCCTTATATCTGTGGAATCTGAAAACAGATATTTCGAATCCCTATGAAGAGTATAGGGCCAAAGGAAATATCCTCCGATAACAAAGAGGAAGAAGATGGCTGGGAAACTTCTTTGTGTTCTGTTAAATCATCTCATAGAGTTACAGCTTTCCCCTCAAGAAGCCTTTCGCTAAGACAGTTCTTGTGGAATTGTCAAAGTGATATTTGGAAGCCCATAGAGGGCTATGGTGA
>NW_020266800.1:0-7930 GCF_003255815.1 Theropithecus gelada | reverse complement strand
GACATTTCTCAAAAGAAGACATTCATACAGCCAACAGACACATGAAAGAATGCTCATCATCACTGGCCATCAGAGAAATGCAAATCAGAACCTTCTTAAAGCATTAATCTCACAGAACCTATAAAACAATAATACAATAAGAAAAACAAGGTATTTGGGTAACAACTAGCATGATGAATAGAATAGTACCTCACATCTCAATACTAACATTGAATACAAATGGCCTAAATGCTCTACTCAAAAGATGCAGAATGGCAGAATGGATAAAAATCCACCAATCAAGTATCTGCTGTCTTGAACAGACTCACCTCTCACATAAGAACTCACATAAACTTAAGGTAAAGGGGTGGAAAAAGATATTCCATACAAATAGACACCAAAAGCAAGCAAGAGTAGCTATTCTTATATCAGACAAAACAGATATTAAAGCAACAACAGTTTAAACAGATGAAGAGGGGCATTATATACTGATAAAAGGATTAGACCAACAGGAAAATATCACAATCATAAATACATATGCATCTAACACTGGAGCTCCCAAATTTATAAAACAATTACTACCAGACCTAAGAAATGAAATAAATGGCAATAGTGGGAAACTTCAGTACTCTACTGATAGCACTAGACAGGTCATCAAGACAGAAAGTCAACAAAGAAACAATGGACTTAAACTATACCCTTAGAAGAAATGGACTTAACAGATGTATACAGAACATTCTACCCAACAACTGCAGAATATACATTCTTTTCATCAGCACATGGAACATTCTCCAAGATAGACCATATGATAGGCCACAAAAAGTGACTCGATAAATTTAAGAAAATCAAAATGATATCGAGTACTCTTGCAGACCACAGTGGAATAAAATTAGAAATCAACTTTGATAGGAACACTCAAAAGTATACAAATACATAAAAATTTAAAAATCTTCTGAATGATCCTTTGGTCAACAATGAAATCAAGAAGCAAATTAAAAAGTTCTTTGAACTGAACAATAATAGTGACACAGCCAGTCAAAACCTCTGGGATACAGCAAAAGCAGTGCTGAAACAAAAGTTCATAGTATTAAATGCCTACATCAAAAAGTCTGAAAGAGCACAAACAGAAAACTAAGCTCACACATCAGTGAACTAGAGAAACAAGAAAAAATCAAACCCAAACCCAGCAGAAGAAGAGAAATAACAAAGATCAGCGCAGAACTAAATGATATTGAAACAAAAAAATACAAAAGACAAATGAAACAAAAAGATGGTTCTTTTGAAAGATAAACAAAAGTGAAAGCCCATTAGCAAGATTAACCAGAAAAGAAGGAAGAAGACCCTAATGAGCTCAATTAGAAATAAAATGAGAGATATTACAACCAATAGCACAGAAGTACAAAGGATCATTCAAAGTTGCTGTGAACAACTTCATGTGCGAAAACCAGAAAACCTAGAGAAGAGGGATAAATTGCTTGAAATATACAACCCCCCTAGATTAAACTATGAGGAAATAAAACCTTTGAATATACCAATAACAAGTAGCAAGAATGAAACAGTAATAAAAAAAAATTGCCAACAACAAAAAGTCCAGGACCAGATGCATTCACAGCTGAATTCTAACAAGCCTTCAAAGAAAAATTGGTATCAATCCTATTATAACTATTCCAAAGGATAGAGACAGAGGGAATCCTCCCTAAATCATTTTATGAAGCCATTATCACCCTAATACCAAAACCAGGAAAGGACATAACAAAAAAAAGAATACTACAGACCAATATCCTGATGAACATAGATGTAAATATCCTTGAAAAAATACTAGCTAAATGAATTCAACAGCATATCAAAAAGATAACACACCATGATTAAGTGGGTTTCATACCAGGGATGCAGAGTTAGTTTAACATATGCAAGTCAATAAATGAGATACACTACATAAACATAAGTAAAAGCAAAAATCATATCATCTCAATAGATGCAGAAAATCATTTGACAAAATTTAGCATCCCTTTATGATTAAAACTCTCAGCAAAACTGGCATAAAAGGGACATACCTTAAGGTAATAGAAGCTATCTATGACAAATCCACAGACAACATTATACTAAATGGGGAAAAGTTCAAAGCATTTCCCTTGAGAACTGAAACAAGACAAAGATGCCTACTTTCTCCAATTCTATTTGACATAGTACCAGAAGTCCTAGCCAGAGCAGTCAGACAAGTGAAAGAAATAAAGGCATCCACATTGGTAATGAAAAAATCAAACTATTGCTGTTTGCTGATGACATGATCAAATACCTGAAAACCCTGAAGACTCATCCAAAAAGCTCAGAGACCCGATAACTGAATTCAGTAATGTTTCAGGATACAAACTTAGTGTACCCAAATCAGTAGCACTGCTATACACCAGCAGTGCCCAAGCTGAGGATCAAATCAGGAACTCAACCCCTTTTACAACAGCTGCAAAAAACAAAAACAAAGCCCTTAGGAATATACCTAACCAAAGAGGTAAAATATCTCTACAAGAAAAAACACTGCTGAAATAAATTATTGATGATACAAACAAATAAAAACACGTCCCATGCTCATGGATGGGGGAGCATACTGTTGAAAGCAAGCTATAAATTCAATGCAATTCCCATCAAAATGCCACCATCATTCTTCACAGAGCTAGAAACAACAATTCTAAAATTTATATGGAACAAAGAAAGAGCCTACATAGCCAAAGCAAGACTAAACAAAAAGAACAAATCTGGAGGTATCACGTTACTTGACTTCAAAGTATACTACAAGGCTGTAGTTGCCAAAACAACATGGTACTGGTTTGAAAATAGGCCCAATGCAGCAGAATAGAGAACCCAGAAAGAAAGCCAAATACTTAACAGTCAACTCATATTTAACAAAGCAAACAAAAACTAAAGTGGGGAAAGGACACCCTATTCAACAAATGGTGCTGGCATAATTGGCAATCCAAAACTAGAAGAATGAAACTGAATTTTCATCTCTCACCTAATACAAAAATCAACTCAACATAGATCAAAAACTTAAATCTAAGACCTGATGCCATAAAAGTTGTAGAAGATAACATCAGAAAAACTCTTCTAAATATTGGCCTAGGCAAAAAGTTTATGAACAAGAACCCAAAAGCAAATGGAACAAAAATAAAGATAGATGGAACTTAATTAAAGTAAAAAGTTTCTGCACAGAAAAAAAAAAAAAAAAAATCAGTGGAGTTAACAGACAACCCACAGAGTGGGAGAAAATCCTCACAAGCTATGCATCCAACAAAGGACTAATATCCAGAATCTCCAAGCAACTAAAACAAATCAGCAAGAATAAAATGAACAACCCCATCAAAAAGTGGGCTAAGAACATGAATAGACAGTTCCCCAAAGAAGATATACAAATATCCAGCAAACAGGAAAAAAATGCTCAACATCACTAATGATCAGGGAAATGCAAATCAAAACCACAATGCAATACCACCTTACTCCTGTAAGAATGGCCATAATTAAAAATAAATAAATAATACATATTGGCATGGATGTGGCAAAAAGGGAACACTTTTACAGTGCTGTTGGGAATGTAAACTAGTATAAGCAGTATGGAAAACAGTATGGAGATTCCCTAAAGAACTAAAAGTAGATCTACCATTTGATCCTGTAATCACACTATTGGGTATCTACCCAGAGAAAAGGAACTCGTTATACGAAAAAGACACTTACACAGGCATGTTTATAGCAGCACAATTTACAATTGCAAAAATATGAAACCAGCCTACATGCCCATCAACCAATGAGTGGATAAAGAAAATGTGTGCATGTATCATGAAATAGTTCTCAGCCATAAAAAGGAATGTATCAATGGCATTCACAGCAACCTAGATGGAGTTGGAGACCATTATTCTAAGTGAAGTAACTCAGAAATGGAAATCCAAACATCGTATATTCTCACTTATAATTGGGAACTATGCTATGAGGATACAAAGGCATAAGAATGACATAATGGACTCTGGGGACTTGAGGGGAAGGGTGGGAGGGGGTTGAGGGATACAAGACTACACATTGGGTGCAGTGCACACTGCTCGGGTGATGGGTACACCAAAATCTTAGAAATCACATCTAAAGAATTCATCCATGTAACTAAACACCACCTGTTTCCCAAAAAGGAATGAAATAATAATAAAAAGCAAAACAACAAAAAAGAAAATGTACCCAATATACCCAACAGACATTTTGATATCTAAGAAATAAGGTAAGATAGACATATGCAAAGTGATACAAATAATCATTTGGAATAAATGTGAATCAATAGTATTTCTTCAGAACACTGGCTATCCTTTTAGTTAATAGATTTTTGTTCATAAGAAATTTACGGTTTCTGGGGGGTTGCACAAGATGGCCGAATAGGAACAGCTCCAGCCTCCAGCTCCCAGCCTTTGAAGACAGCAGTGGTTCTCCCAGCAAGGAGGTTGAGATCTGAGAATAGACAGACTGCCTGCTCAAGTGGGTCCCTGATCTCGAGTAGCCTAACTGGGAGACATCCCCAACTAGGTGCAGACTGACACCTCACACCTCACACGGTTGGGTACACCCCTGAGATGAAGCTTCCAGAGCAAGAATCAGACAGCAACACTCACTGTTCAGCAATATTCTATCTTCTGCAGCCTCCGCTGCTGATACCCAGGCAAACAGGGTCTGGAGTGAACCTCAAGCAAATTCCAACAGACCTATAGCTGAGGGTCCTGACTGTTAGAAGGAAAAGTAACAAACAAAAAGGACAACCACACCAAAACCTCATCAGTACGTCACCATCATCAAAGACCAAAGGCAGATAAAACCACAATGATGGGGACAAAGCAGTGCAGAAAAGCTAGAAATTCAAAAAATCAGAGTGCATCTCCCCCTCCAAGGAATGCAGCTCATCTCCAGCAATGGAACAAAGCTGGATGGAGAATAACTTTGAGGAGTTGAGAGAAGAAGGCTTCAGTCCATCAAACTTCTCAGAGCTAAAGGAGGAACTACGTAACCAGCGCAAAGAAACAAAAAACCTTGAAAAAAGAATGGATGAATGGATAACTAGAATAATCAATGCAGAGAAGACCTTAAAAGAACTGATAGAGATGAAAACCATAACACGAGAACTACGTGACAAATGCACAAGCTTCAGTAACCGAATGGATCAACTGGAAGAAAGAGTATCAGCAATTGAAGATCAAATGAATGAAATGAAGCGAGAAGAGAAGTGTAGAGAAAAAAGAGTAAAAAGAAACGAACAAAGCCTCCAAGAAGTATGGGATTATGTGAAAAGACCAAATCTACGTCTGATTGGTGTGCCTGAAAGTAATGGGGAAAATGGAACCAAGTTGGAAAACACTCTGCATAATATCATCCAGGAGAACTTCCCCAACCTAGTAAGGTAGGCCAACATTCAAATTCAGGAAATACAGAGAATGCCAGAAAGATACTCCTTGAGAAGAGCAACTCAAAAACACATAATTGTCAGATTCACCAAAGTTGAAATGAGAGAAAAAATGTTAAGGGCAACCAGAGAGAAAGGTCGGGTTACCCACAAAGGGAAGCCCATCAGACTAACAGCAGATCTCTCCACAGAAATTCTACAAGCCAGAAGAGAGTGAGGGCCAATATTCAACATTCTTAAAGAAAAGAATTTTCAATCCAGAATTTCATATCCAGCCAAACTAAGTTTCATAAGTGAAGGAGAAATAAAATCCTTTACAGACAAGCAAATGCTTAGAGATTTTGTCACCACCAGGCCTGCCCTACAAGAGATCCTGAATGAAGCACTTAACATGGAAAGGAACAACAAGTAACAGCCATTGCAAAAACATGCCAAAATGTAAAGCCCATTGATGCTAGGAAGAAACTGCATCAACTAATGAGCAAAATAACCAGCTAATATCATAATGACAGGATCAAGTTCACACATAACAATATTAACCATAAATGTAAATGGACTAAATGGTCCAATTAAAAGACACAGAGTGGCAAACTGGATAAAGAGTCAAGACCCATCAGTTTGCTGTATTCAGGAGACCCATCTCACATGCAGAGACACACTTAGGCTCAAAATAAAGGGATGGAGGAAGATCTACCAAGCAAATGGAAAACAAAAAAAGCAGGGGTTGCAATACTAGTCTCTGATAAAACAGACTTTAGACCATCAAAGATCAAAAGAGACAAAGAAGGCCATTACATAATGGTAAAGGGATGAATTCATCAGGAAGAGCTAACTATCCTAAATCTATATGCACCCAATACAGGAGCACCCAGATTCATAAAGCAAGTCCTTAGAGACTTACAAAGAGACTTAGACTCCCACACAATAATAATGAGAGACTTTAACATCCCACTGTCAACATTAGACAGATCAATGAGACAGAAATTTAACAAGGATGTGCAGGAATTGAACTCAACTCTGCACCAAGCAGACCTAATAGACATCTACAGAACTCTCCACCCCAAATCAACAGAATATACATTCTTCTCAGCACCACATCGCACTTATTTCAAAATTGACCACATAGTTGGAAGTAAAGCACTCCTCAGCAAATGGAAAAGAACAGAAATTATAACAAACTGTCTCTCAGACCACAGTGCAATCAAACTAGAACTCAGGACTAAGAAACTCAATCAAAACTGCTCAACTATATGGAAACTGAACAACCTGCTCCCGAATGACTACTGGGTACATAACGAAATGAAGGCAGAAATAAAGATGTTCTTTGAAACCAATGAGAACAAAGATACAACATACCAAAATCTCTGGGACACATTTAAAGCAGTGTGTAGAGGGAAATTTATAGCACTGAATGCCCACAAGAGAAATCAGGAAACACTTAAATTGACACCCTAACATCACAATTAAAAGAACTAGAGAAGCAAGAGCAAACACATTCGAAAGCTAGCAGAAGGCAAGAAATAACTAAGATCAGAGCAGAACTGAAGGAGATAGAGACACAAAAAAACCCTCCAAAAAATCAATGAATCCATGAGCTGGTTTTTTGAAAAGATCAATAAAATTGATGGACCACTAGCAAGACTAATAAAGAAGAAAAGAGAGAAGAATCAAATAGATGCAATAAAAAATGATAAAGGGGACATCACCACCGACCCCACAGAAATACAAACTACCATCAGAGAATACTATAAACACCTCTACGCAAATAAACCAGAAAACCTAGAAGAAACGGATGATTTCATGGACACTTACACTCTCCCAAGACTAAACCAGGAAGAAATTGAATCCCTGAATAGACCAATAGCAGACTCTAAAATTGAAGCAATAATTAATAGCCTACCAACCAAAAAAAAGTCCAGCACCAGACAGATTCACAGCCGAATTCTACCAGAGGTACAAGGAGGAACTGGTACCATTCCTTCTGAAACTATTCCAATCAATAGAAAAAGAGGGAATCCTCCCTAACTCATTTTATGAGGCCAACATCATCCTGATACCAAAGCCTGGCAGAGACACAACAAAAAAAGAGAATTTCAGACCAATATCCCTGATGAACATCGATGCAAATATCCTCAATAAAGTACTGAGAAACCAAATCCAGCAGCACATCAAAACCTTATCCACCATGATCAAGTGGGCTTCATTCCTGGGATGCAAGGCTGGTTCAACATACGCAAATTAATAAACGTAATCCAGCATATAAACAGAACCAAAGACAAAAACCACATGATTCTCTCAATAGATGCAGAAAAGGCCTTTGACAAAATTCAACAGCCCTTCATGCTAAAAACGCTCAATAAATTCAGTATTGATGGAACGTATCTCAAAATAATGAGTTACTTATGACAAACCCATAGCCAATATCATACTGAATGGGCAAAAACTGGAAGCATTCCCTTTGAAAACTGACACAAGACAGGGATGCCCTCTCTCACCACTCCTATTCAACATAGTGTTGGAAGTTCTGGCTAG
>NW_020266799.1:0-1634 GCF_003255815.1 Theropithecus gelada | reverse complement strand
CAAAGCAAATATCCTCCGAAAAAAAATGAGAAGGGAGCTTTCTGAGACACTTCTTTGTGTTCTGTGAAATCATCTCACAGTGTTACAGCTTTCCCCTCAAGAAGCCTTTCGCTAAGACAGTTCTTGTGGAATTGGCAAAGTGATATTTGGAAGCCCGTAAAGGGCTATGGTGAAAAAAGAAATATCCCCAGATGAAATCTGTAAAGAAGCTTTCTGAGAAAGTCCTTACCGTTACTTTAATCCATCTCACACAGTTACATCTGTATTTCGTGGATCTCTTTGCTAGCCATATTTCTGTGGAATCTGAGAACAGATATTTCGGATGTCTTTGAAGACTATAGGGCCAAAGGAAATATCCTCCGATAACCAAGAAAAAGAAGCTTTCTGAGAAACTCCTTTGTGTTCTGTGAAATTATCTCAAAGAGTTACAGCTTTCCCCTCAAGAAGCCTTTCACTAAGACAGTTCTTGTCGAATTGGCGGAGTTATATTTGGAAGCCGATAGAGGGCTATGGTGAAAAAGGAAATATCCACAGATGAAATTGGAAAGAAGCTTTCTAAGAAACTGCTTTGCGTTCTGTTAATTCGTCTCCCAGAGTTACATCTGTATTTCGTGGATCCCTTGGCTAGCCTTATTTCTGTGGAATCTGAGAACAGATATTTCGGATCCCTTTGAAGAATATAGGGCCAAAGGAAATATCCTCCGATAACAAAGAGAAAGAAGCTTTCTCAGAAACTTCTTTGTGTTCTGTGAAATCATCTCACAGAGTTACAGCTTTCCCCTGAAGAAGCCTTTCGCTAAGACAGTTCTTGTGGAATTGGCAAAGTGCTATTTGGAATCCCATAGAGGGCTATGGTGAAAAAGGAAATATCCTCAGATGAAATCTGGAAAGAAGCTTTCTGAGATACATCTTTGTGTTCTGTGAAATCTTCTCACGGTGTTACAGCTTTCCAATCAAGAAGCCTTTCGCTAAGACAGTTGTTGTGGAATTGGCAAAGTGTATTTGGAAGCCCATCGAGGGCTACGGTGAAAAAGGAGATATCCTCAGATGAAAACTGGAAAAAAGCTTTCAGAGAAACTGCTTAGTGATCTGTTAATTCATCTCACAGAGTTACATCTCTGTTTCATGGATCTGTTTGCTAGCCTTATTTCTATGGAATCTGAGAACAGATATTTCAGATCTCTTTGAAGTCTATAGGGCCAAAGGAAATATCCTCCGATAACAAAGTGAAAGAAGCTTTCTGAGAAACTCCTTTGTGTTCTGTGAAATCATCTCACAGATTTACACCTTTCCCCTCAAGAAGCCTTTCGCTAAGTCAGTTCTTGTGGAATTGGCAAAGTGATATTTGGAAGCCCATAGAGGGCTATGGTGAAAAAGGAAATATCATCAGATGAAATCTGGAAAGAAGCTTTCTGACAAACTGCTTAGTGTTCTGTTAATTCATCTCACAGAGTTACATCTGTATTTCGTGGATCTCTTTGCTAGCCTTATTTCTGTGGAATCTGAAACCAAATATTTCGGATCCCTTTGAACACTATAGGGCCAAAGGAAATATCCTCCGATAACAAAGAGAAAGATGCTTTCTGAGAAACTTCTTTGTGATCTCTGAAATCATCTCACAGAGTTACAGCTTT
>NW_020266798.1:0-1636 GCF_003255815.1 Theropithecus gelada | reverse complement strand
TCTCTTTTGATCTTTGATGGTTTAAAGTCTGTTTTATCAGAGACTAGGATTGCAACCCCCGCTTATTTTTGTTCTCCATTTGCTTGGTAAATCTTCCTCCATCCCTTTATTTTGAGCCTATGTATGTCTCTGCGTGTGAGATGGGTCTCCTGAATACAGCAGACTGATGGGTCTTGACTCTTTATCCAGTTTGCCAGTCTGTGTCTTTTATTTTTTTATTTTTTATTTTTCCTTTTTTTCTTTTCTTTTTTTTTTATTATACTTTAAGTTCTAGGGTGCATGTGCACAACGTGCAGGTTTGTTACATATGTATACATGTGCCATGTTGCTGTGCTGCACCCATCAACTCGTCAACACCCATCAACTCGTCATTTACATCAGGTATAACTCCCAATGCCATACCTCCCCACTCCCCCCAAGCTTTACTTTTTCAAGCCAGATTAGAGAAATGCACCCTCTCTCTCATCTAAATAACTATTAATGAGAAATAAATTTAGTGTGTATGTCCCGTCAACCCAATTATTACACATANTTTATTTATTATTATTATACTGTAAGTTGTAGGGTACATGTGCATAACATGCAGGTTTGTTACATATGTATACTTGTGCCTTGTTGGTGTGCTGCACCCATCAACTCGTCATTTACATCAGGTATAACTCCCAATGCAATCCCTCCCCCCGCCCCCCTCCCCATGATAGGCCCCGGTGTGTGATGTTCCCCTTCCCGAGTCCGAGTGATCTCATTGTTCAGTTCCCACCTATGAGTGAGAACATGCGGTGTTTGGTTTTCTGTTCTTGTGATAGTTTGCTAAGAATGATGGATTCCAGCTGCATCCATGTCCCTACAAAGGACACAAACTCATCCTTTTTTATGGCTGCATAGTATTCCATGGTGTATATGTGCCACATTTTCTTAATCCAATCTGTCACTGATGGACATTTGGGTTGATTCCAAGTCTTTGCTATTGTGAATAGTGCTGCAATAAACATACGTGTGCATGTGTCTTTATAGCAGCATAATTTATAATCCTTTGGGTATATACCCAGTAATGGGATGGCTGGGTCATATGGTACATCTAGTTCTAGATCCTTGAGGAATCGCCATACTGTTTTCCATAATGGTTGAACTAGTTTACAATCCCACCAACAGTGTAAAAGTGTTCCTATTTCTCCACATCCTCTCCAGCACCTGTTGTTTCCTGACTTTTGAATGATCGCCATTCTAACTGGTGTGAGATGGTATCTCATTGTGGTTTTGATTTGCATTTCTCTGATGGCCAGTGATGATGAGCATTTTTTCATGTGTTTGTTGGCTGTATGAATGTCTTCTTTTGAGAAATGTCTATTCATATCCTTTGCCCACTTTTTGATGGGGTTGTTTGTTTTTTTCTTGTAAATTTGTTGGAGTTCTTTGTAGGTTCTGGATATTAGCCCTTTGTCAGATGAGTAGATTGCAAAAATTTTCTCCCATTCTGTAGGTTGCCTGTTCACTCTGATGGTAGTTTCTTTTGCTGTGCAGAAGCTCTTTAGTTTAATGAGATCCCATTTGTCAATTTTGGCTTTTGCTGCCGTTGCTTTTGGTGTTTTAGACATGAAGTCTTTGCCCATGCCTATGTCCTGAATGGTACTACCTA
>NW_020266797.1:0-1636 GCF_003255815.1 Theropithecus gelada | reverse complement strand
GATGCTTTCTCTGCTTTCCTGCCCCAGATTTGCCATCCAGGCAGAAACAAAATCTCCACTGGATCCCACGGATAAAGACACTCCATCGTGGGGAGCTGGAGTCATAAACATCAGCATACACACACACACACACACACACACAGAGAGAGAGAGAGAGAGAGAAAGCAAGAAAGAGAGAGAAGTAAGGAAGGAAGGAGAGAGCAAGAAAGAGGAGAAAGACAAAAGAGAGAAAGAGACAAAAGAAAAGGGAAGAGATAGGGACAGAAAGGAAGAAAGGAAAGAAAAAAGAAAAGAGGGGGCAGAAGGAAGAAAGGGGAAAGAAGAAAGAAAGAAAGAAAGAGAGAGAGAAAGAAAGAAAGAAAGAAAGGAAGGAAGGAAGGAAGGAAGGAAGGAAGGAAGGAAGGAAGGAAGGAAGGAAGGAAGGAAGGAAGGAAGGAAAGAAGGCAAGCAAGCAAGGCGTGGTGGTTCATGCCTGTAATCCCAGCACTTTGAGAGGTCGAGGCAGGCAGATCACAAGGTTAGGATATTGAGACCATCCTGGCTAACACAGTAAAACCCCATCTCTACTAAAAATACAAAAAATTAGCCAGGCGTGGTGGTGGGCGCCTGTAGTCCCAGCTACTCGGGAGGCTGAGGCAAGAGAATCACTTGAACCTGGTAGGCAGAGGTTGCACTGAGCTATCATGCCACTGCACTCCAGCCTGGGTGACAGAGCAAGACTCTGTCTCAAAAACAAAACAAAACAAAACAACCGAGTCTCAGAGGGATTAGATTGCCTGCCCTGGGCCACAGAACTAGCTGTAACCATGGTCCCTTGTCTTTGTGTTGGGAGAAATATCACTTTGGAAGTTCAGTTTCCCCCTCTGCCCCCCAGGTGGACCTGACCTGGCTCAAGTGTGCAAATGAAGGCATCTCCCTGGGTGCCCACATTTGTCTGGCCCTTTCTTTCCCTCCCCCTTCCTTTTAAAGATGTCTTTTCTTGGGCTGGGTGCAGTGGCTCACGCCTGTAATCTCAGCACTTTGGGAGGCCGAGGTGGGTGGATCACTTGAGGTCAGGAGTTCGAGACCAGCCTGGCCAAAAGGGTGAAACCCCATTTCTACTAAAAATACAAAATTAGCCGGGCATGATGGCGCATGCCTGTCATTTCAGCTACTCAGGAGACTGAGACAAGAGAATTGCTTGAACCCGGGAGGTGGAGATTGCAGTGAGCTGAGATCACGTCACTGCACCCCAGCCTGGACAACAGAGCAAGACTCTGTCTCAAAAAAAAAAAGCTATTTTTGAGGAAATGCAGAAGCATTGGAAGAAATTATAAGAAAACATAAAAAGAAAAATAATTATCCATAATTTCTTCAACTGGGTAAAACCACTATAAATGTTTGCCTAGCACCTTCCAGTGTTTTTCTGTACACACACAAATATGCACAGACCAAAAACGATATACTTTTAAAATGTAAAGACTTTGACTATATTTGCCAGGTAGAGTTTTAGAAAGTTGATACTAATTCATTCTCTAACCATGTATGAGAGAATGTTCCTCCTGCACCTTCATCAAATATTCTTGTTCCTTTTGTTAAATTATGCATATGTTTTCCTAGTGCAATTTCCCTTTTCTAGCATTAAGTGGCAGTTCTC
>NW_020266796.1:0-1636 GCF_003255815.1 Theropithecus gelada | reverse complement strand
GAAATATCTGTTCTCAGATTCCACAGAAATAAGGCTAGGAAACACATTCACAAAATACAGACGTAACTCTGTGAGTGGAAGTCACACATCACAAAGCAGTTTCTCAGAAAGCTTCTTTCCAGTTTTTATCTGAGGATATTTCCTTTTTCACGATACACCTCTATGGGCTTCCAAATATCACCTTGCGAATTCCACAAGAACAGGCTTATCGAGCGGCTTCTTGAGGGGAAAGCTGTAACTCTGTCAGGTGAATTCACAGAACACTAAGCAGATTCTCAGAAAGCTTCTTTCCAGATTTCATCAGAGGATATTTCCTTTTTCACCGTAGCCCTCTATGGGCTTCCCAATATCACTTTGCCAATTCCACAAGAACTGTCTTAGCGAAAGGCTTCTTGAGGGAAAAGCTGTAACTCTGTGAGATGATTTCAGAGAACGCAAAGAAGTTTCTGAGAAAGCTTTTTTCTCCTTGTTATCGGAGGATATTTCGTTTCGCCCTATAGTCTACAAAGGGAGACGAAATATCTGTTCTCAGATTCCACAGAAACAAGGCTCGCAAAGAGTTCCACGAAATACAGATGTAACACTGTCAGTTGAAGTCACACATCACAAAGCAGTTTCTCCGAAAGCTTCTTTCCAGTTTTTCTCTGAGGATAATTCGTTTTTCACGATAGACCTCTATGGGCTTCTAAATATCACTTTGCGAATTCCACAAGAACAGGCTTAGCGAGCGGCTTCTTGAGGGGAAAGCTGTAACTCCGTGAGATGAATTCACAGAACACGAAGCAGTTTCTCAGAAAGCTTCTTTCCAATTTTTCTCTGAGGATATTTCCTTTTTCAACACAGCCCTCTACGGGTTTATAAATATCACTTTGCGAATTCCACAAGAACAGGCTTAGTGAACGTCTTCCTGAGGGAAAAGGTTTAACTCTGTGAGATGAATTCACAGAACACTAAGCAGTTTCTCAGAAAGCTGCTTTCCAGATTTCATCGGAGGATATTTCCTTTTTCACCATAGCCCTCGATGGGCTTCCAAATATCACTTAGCCAATTCCACAAGAACTGTCTTAGCGAAAGGCTTCATGAGGGGAAACCTGTAACTCTGGGAGATGATTTCACAGAACACAAAGAAGTTTCTCAGAAAGCTTCTTTCTCATTGTTATCGGAGGATATTTCGTTTATCCCTATAGCCTTCAAAGGGATCCGAAGTATCTGTTCTCATATTCCAAAGAAATAAGGCTAGCAAAGGGATCCACGAAATACAGATGTAACTCTGTGAGTGGAAGTCACATATCAGAAAGCAGTTTCTCAGAAAGCTTCTTTCCAGTTTTTCTCTGAGGATATTTCCTTTTTCACCATAGCCCTCTATGGGCTTCCAAATATTGCTTTGCGAATTCAACAAGAACAGGCTTAGCGAGCAGCTTCTTGAGGGGAAAGCTGTAACTCTGTGAGATGAATTCACAGAACACTAAGCAGTTTCTCAGAAAGCTTCTTTCCAGTTTCTCTGAGGAAATTAACTTTTTCACCATAGCCCAATAAGGACTTGCAAATATCACTTGGCAAATTCCAGAAAAACAGGCTTAGCGAGAGGTTTCTTGAGGGGAAAGCTGTAACTCCGTGAGATGATTTCACAGAACAC
>NW_020266795.1:0-1637 GCF_003255815.1 Theropithecus gelada | reverse complement strand
AAGCCTTATTTCTGTGGAATCTGAGAACAGATGTTTCGGATCCCTTTGAAGACTATAGGGCCAAAGGAAATATCCTCCCATAACAAACAGAAAGAAGCCTTCTGAGAAACTTCTTTGTGTTCTGTGAAATCATCTGACAGAGTCACAGCTTTCCCCTCAAGAAGCCTTTCGCTGAGACAGTTCTTGTGCAATTGGCAAAGTGATATTTGGTAGCCCATAGAGGGCTACGGTGAAAAAGGAAATATCCTCAGATGAAATCTTTAAAGCAGCTTTCTGAGAAACTGCTTAGTGCTCTGTTAATTCATCTCAGAGAGTTACATGTCTGTTTCATGGATTTCCATGCTAGCCTTTTTTCTGTGGATTCTGAGAACCGATATTTCGGATCCTATTGAAGACTATCGGGCCAAAGGAAATATCCTCCCATAACAAAGAGAAAGAAGCTTTCTGAGACACTTCTATGTGTTCTGTGAAATCATCTCACAGAATTACAGCTTTCCCCTCAAGAAGAATTTCGCTATGACAGTTCTTGTGGAATTGGCAAAGCGATATTTGGAAGCCCATAGAGGGCAATGGTGCAAAAGGAAATATCCTCAGATGAAATCTGGAAAGAAGCTTTCAGACAAACTGCTTAGTGTTCTCTTAATTCATCTCACAGTGTTACATCTGTATTTCGTGGATCTCTTTGCTAGCCTTATTTCTGTGGAATCTGAGAACATATATTTCGGATACCTTTGAAGACTATAGGGCCAAAGGAAATATCCTCCGATAACAAAAAGAAAGAAGCTTTCTGAGAAGGGTCTTTGTGTTCTTTGAAATCCTCTCACAGAGTTACATCTTTCCCCTCAAGAAGCCTTTCGCTAACACAGTTCTTGTGGAATTGGCAAAGTGATATTTGGAAGCCCATAGAGGGTATGGTGAAAAAGGAAATATCCTCAGATGAAATCTGGAAAGAAGCTCTCTGAGAAACTGCTTAGTGTTCTGTTAATACATGTCACGGAGTTACATCTGTATTTCGTGGATCTCTTTGTTAGCCTTATTTCTGTGGAATCTGAGAACAGATATTTCGGATCCCTTTGAAGAGTATAGTGCCAAAGGAAATATCCTACCATAACAAAGAGAAAGAAGCTTTCTGAGAATCTTCTTTGTGTTCTGTGAAATCATCTCACAGAGTTACAGCTTTCCCCTTCAGAAGCCTTTCGCTAAGACAGTTCTTGTGGAATTGGCAAAGTGATATTTGGAAGCCCATAGAGGGCNAAAGTGATATTTGGAAGCCCATAGAGGGCTATGGTGAAAAAGGAAATATCCTCAGATGAAATCTGGAAAGAAGCTTTCTGAGAAACTGCTTAGTGTTCTCTTAATTCATCTCACAGAGTTACATCTCTACTTCGTGGATGTCTTTGCTAACCTTATTTCTGTGAAATCTGAGTACAGATATTACGGATCCCTTTGAAGAATATAGGGCCAAAGGAAATATCCTCCCATAACAAAGAGAAAGAAGCTTTCTGAGAAACTACTTTGTGTTCTGTTAAATCATCTCATAGAGTTACAGCTTTCCCTGGAAGAAGCCTTTCGCTAAGAAAGTTCTTGTCGAATTGGCAAAGTGATATTTGGAAGACCTTAGAGGGCTATGGTGAAAA
>NW_020266794.1:0-1636 GCF_003255815.1 Theropithecus gelada | reverse complement strand
TTTTAGCATGAAGGGCTGTTGAATTTTGTCAAAAGCCTTTTCTGCATCTATTGAGATAATCATGTGGTTCTTGTCTTTGGTTCCGTTTATATGCTGGATTATGTTTATTGATTTGCGAATGTTGAACCAGCCTTGCATCCCAGGGATGAAGCCCACTTGATCATGGTGGATAAGCTTTTGGATGTGCTGCTGAATCCGGTTTGCCAGTATTTTACTGAGGATTTTTGCATCAATGTTCATCAGGGATATTGGTCTAAAATTCTCTTTCTTTGTTGTGTCTCTGCCAGGCTTTGATATCAGGATGATGTTGGCCTCATAAAATGAGTTAGGGAGGATTCCCTCTTTTTCTATTGATTGGAATAGTTTCAGAAGGAATGGTACCAGCTCCTCCTTGTACCTCTGGTAGAATTCAGCTGTGAATCCATCTGGTCCTGGACTTTTTTTGGTTGGTAGGCTATTAATTATTGCCTCAATTTCAGAGCCTGCTATTGGTCTATTCAGGGATTCAACTTCTTCCTGGTTTAGTCTTGGTAGAGTGTAAGTGTCCAGGAAATTATCCATTTCTTCTAGATTTTCTAGTTTATTTGCGTAGAGGTGTTTATGGTATTCTCTGATGGTAGTTTGTATTTCTGTAGGGTCGGTGGTGATACCCCCTTTATCATTTTTTATCGTGTCTATTTGATTCTTCTCTCTTTTCTTCTTTATTAGCCTTGCCAGCGGTCTGTCAATTTTGTTGATCTTTTCAAAAAACCAACTCCTGGATTCATTGATTTTTTGGAGGGTTTTTTGTGTCTCTATCTCCTTCAGTTCTGCTCTGATCTTAGTTATTTCTTGCCTTCTGCTAGCTTTGGAATGTGTTTGCTCTTGCTTCTCTAGTTCTTTTAATTGCCATGTTAGAGTGTCAACTTTAGATCTTTCCTGCTTTCTCTTGCGGGCATTTAGTGCTATAAATTTCCCTCTACACAGTGCTTTAAATGTGTCCCAGAGATTCTGGTATGTTGTATCTTTGTTCTCATTGGTTTCAAAGAACATCTTTATTTCTGCCTTCATTTCGTTGTGTACCCAGTAGTCATTCAGGAGCAGGTTGTTCAGTTTCCATGTAGTTGAGCGGTTTTGATAGAGTTTCTTAGTCCTGAGTTCTAGTTTGATTGCACTGTGGTCTGAGAGACAGTTTGTTATAATTTCTGTTCTTGTACATTTGCTGAGGAGTGCTTTACTTCCAATTATGTGGTCAATTTTGGAATAAGTGTGATGTGGTGCTGAGAAGAATGTATATTCTGTTGATTTGGGGTGGAGAGTTCTATAGATGTCTGTTAGGTCTGCTTGCTGCAGAGATGAGTTCAATTCCTGGATATCCTTGTTAACTTTCTGTCTCGTTGATCTGTCTAATATTGACAGTGGAGTGTTGAAGTCTCCAGGAAAAGAAGAAGTCAAATTGTCCCTCTTTGCAGATGACATGATTGTATATTTAGAAAACCCCATTGTCTCAGCCCAAAATCTCCTTAAGCTGATAAGAAACTTCAGCAAAGTCTCAGGATACAAAATTAATGTGCAAAAATCACAAGCATTCTTATACACCAGTAACAGAAAAACAGAGAGCCAAATCATGAATGAACTTCCATTCACAATTGCTTCA
>NW_020266793.1:0-1637 GCF_003255815.1 Theropithecus gelada | reverse complement strand
AAAAAAAAAAAAAAAAAAAAAAAAAAAACCAAAGTGACCATTCTCTGTGATTGTGAAAGCAGCATTGTCTAAACAGATGTGAATTTGCATCTACATTTATCTACACATACATTTATATAGTGTCTGTCTGTGTGTTCTTCATCCATCCATTTAATGTATAAAAAGGATGGATTTAAAATAGTGATTTAAAAAAGCATTTGAAATGTATTATCAAAGTTAGTTTATTACATTGTCTAGATATGTATATGTTCTCTCACAAAATATAAAATAAGATTATTGTATCAACTCTTCCAGATAATTTAATAAAATATTTTAAAACTATGTGGCTGGCCTGGCCCAGTGGCTCAGGCCTGTAATCCCAGCACTTTGGGAGGCCGAGGCAGGTGGATCACAAGGTCAGGAGATTGAGACCATCCTGGCTAACACAGTGAAACTCTGTCTCTACTAAAAATACAAAAAATTAGCCGGGCATGGAGGCGGGCGCCTGTAGTCCCAGCTACTCGGGAAACTGAGGCAAGAGAATGGCGTGAACCCAGGAGGCGGAGCTTGCAGTGAGCTGAGATTGCCCCACTGCACTCCAGCCTGGGCAACAGAACGAGATTCCGTCTCAAAAAAAAAAAAAAAAAAAAAGCTGTGTGGGTAAGATTATTAGCTGAAAATGGGAAAGAATATATTTATTTGCACAAATAATAAAAATGCTACTTAAACTGAATATAAAATATAAAAATATGACTGAAAAAGGCAAATAATGTACATTATCTAAAAAATGACTGTGCTACAAGAGTTATGCAGCATACAGGAATTATATATAAATATCAACTATTTGTATGTATTTTTTGAGACAGGATCTCACTCTATCAGTTAGCCTGGAGTGCTGGGGTTTGATGGCAGGAGCAACCACACCTTACCTAGCTATAGACATTTTATATAATTTCAGTGTGAAATGCTAAACATAATTCAAAACGTATTTTACTTATATGCAGTGAGGTGAACAGTTTCAAGATCTAAACGATGAGTGAAAAATAATTCCAACAACCTGTGGCATGATAATGCAAATAGTTCACATGTGCAGCACTCTTGCTGTGCCAGCCTATGTTTAGAAGCATTTTAGATATTTTTGCGCATTAAATTATCATCAGAAATAACTCCTTCAGGCAAATTTAATTATTCCTCATGTCGCAGACAAGGTGACCAAACGGAAAAATATTCAGGGACGTACCCAAGGTCACCCAGATAGGGAGTGAGTGAGCTAAGGTGTGCTCTGACCTCCTCTCTGCTTCCCTGGCACAGACAGTCCCATTGTTCATTGATTAAACAACTCTCACTGAGCACCTGCCATGGGTTGAGCGCTGTGCCTGGTACTGGGAACATAGTGGTGAACTAGACACAGCTCCCAGGAGCAAACGCTAAAGAAGTAAACAACAAACAGCAAGATTATTGCAGAGAATGCCAAGTTGCCAAGACATGCTGCTGCTATAAAGGATGGGCGTGCATAGGGCTATTGGGGGTGGGTTCTAGTTGGAAGGAGGAGGGTGGAGTAAAGCTCCCCAGGAACAGCTGAGCCCAGCCTGGAGGCTCCTGTCAGTGAGGATGTGGTTAGAGTCTGTCTCAGTTTCTTTCTATGCATCCCCTAAAAT
>NW_020266792.1:0-1637 GCF_003255815.1 Theropithecus gelada | reverse complement strand
ATTTCCTTTTTCACCATAGCCCTCTACGGGCTTCCAAATATCACTTTGCCAATTCCACAAGAACTGTCTTAACGAAAGGCTTCGTGAGGGGAAAGCTGTAACTCTGTGAGATGATTTCACAGAACACAAAGAAGTTTCTCAGAAATCTTCTTTCTCTTGGTTATCGGAGGATATTTCCTTTGGTCCTAGAGTCTTTAAAGGGATCCGAAATATCTGTTCTCAGATTCCACAGAAATAAGGCTAGCAAAGAGATCCACGAAATAAAGATGTAACTCTGTGAGATGAATTAACAGACCACAAAGCTGTTTCTCAGAAAGCTTCTTTCCAGATTTCATCTAAGGATATTTTCTTTGTCACCATAGCCCTCTATGGGCTTCCAATTATCACTTTTCCAATTCCACAAGAACTGTCTTAGCGAAAGGCTTCTTGAGTGGAAAGCAGTAACTCAGTGAGTTGATTTCACAGAACACAAAGAAGTTTCTCAGAAAGCTTCTTTCTCTTTGTTATCGGAGGATATTTCCTTTGGCCCTCTAGTCTTCAAAGGGATCCGAAATATCTGTTCTCAGATTGCACAGAAATAAGGCTAGGAAAGAGATCCATGAAATACAGATGTAACTCTGTGAGATGAATTAACAGAACACTCAGGAGTTTCTCAGAAAGCTTCTTTCCAGATTTCATCTGAGGATATTTCCTTTTTCACCATCGCCCTCTATGGGCTTCCAAATATCACTTTGCCAATTCCACAAGTACTGTCTTAGTGAAAGGCTTCTTGAGGGGAAAGCTGTAACTCTGTGAGATGAATTCACAGAACACTAAGCAGTTTCTCAGAAAGCTTCTTTCCATATTTAATCGGAGGATATTTCGTTTTTCACCATAGCCCTCTATGGGCTTCCAAATATCACTTTGCAAATTCCACAAGAACTCTCTTAGCGAAAGGCTTCTTGAGGGGAAAGCTGTAACTCTGTGAGATGATTTCACAGAACACAAAGAAGTTTCTCGGAAAGCTTCTTTCTCTTTGTAATCGGAGCATGTTTCCTTTGGCCCTATATTCTTCAAAGGGATCCGAAATATCTGTTCTCAGATTCCACAGAAATAAGGCTAGCGAAATGATCCACGAAATAGAGATGTAACTCTGGGAGCGGAAGTCACACATCACAAAGCAGTTTCTCAGAAAGATTCCTTCCAGTTTTTCTCTGAGGATATTTTCTTTTTCACCGTATCCCTCTATGGGCTTCCAAATATCACTTTGCGAATTCCACAAGAACAGGCTTAGCCAGCGGTTTCTTGAGGGGAAAGCTGTAACCGTTGGAGATGAATTCACAGAAGACTAAGCAGTTTCTCAGAAAGCTTCTTTCCAGATTTCATTGGAGGATATTTCCCTTTTCATTATAGCCCTCTATGGGCTTCCAAATATCAGTTTGCCAATTCCACAAGAACTCTCTTAGCCAAAGGCTTCCTGAGGGGAAAGCTGTAACTCTGTGATATGATTTCACAGAACACAAAGAATTTTCTCAGAAAGCTTCTTTCTCTTTGTTATCGGAGGATATTTCCTTTGGCCCTCTAGTCTTCAGAGGGATCCGAAATATCTGTTCTCATGTTGCACAGAAATAAGGCTAGCAAAGAGACCCAGGAAATAC
>NW_020266791.1:907-1637 GCF_003255815.1 Theropithecus gelada | reverse complement strand
CAGAGTTACATCTGTATTTCGTGGATCTCTTTGCTAGACTTATTTCTGTGGAATCTGAGAACAGATACTTCGGATCCTTTTGAAGACTATAGGGTCAAAGGAAATATCCTCCGATAATAAATAGAAAGAAGCTTTCTGAGAAACTTCTTTGTGTTCTGTGAAATCATCTCAAAGTGTTACAGCTTTCCCGTCAAGAAGCCTTTCGCTAAGACAGTCCTTGTGGAATTGGCAAAGGGATATTTGGAAGCCCATAGAGGGCAATGCTGAAATAGGAAATATCCTCAGATGAAATCTGGAAAGAAGCTTTCTGAGAAACTGCTTAGTGTTCTGTTAATTCATCTCACAGAGTTACATCTGTATTTCGTTTATCTCTTTGCTAGCCTTATTTCAGTGGAATCTGAGAACAGATACTTCGTATTCCTTTGAACACTATGGGGCCAAAGGATATATCCTCCGATAACAAAGAGAAAGAACCTTTCTGAGAAACTTCTTTGTGTTCTGTGAAATCATCTCACAGACTCACAGCTTTCCCGTCAAGAAGCATTTCGCTAAGACAGTTCTTATGGAATTGGCAAAGTGATATTTGGAAACCCGTAGAGGGCAGTGGTGAAAAAGGAAATATCCTCAGATGAAATCTGGAAAGAAGATTTCTGAGAAACTGCTTAGTGTTCTGTTAATTCATCTCACAGAGTTACATCTGTATTTCGTGGATCTCTTTGCTAGGCGTATT
>NW_020266791.1:0-817 GCF_003255815.1 Theropithecus gelada | reverse complement strand
AGCTTTCCCGTCAAGAAGCCTTTCGCTAAGACAGTTCTTGTGGAATTGGCAAAGTGATATTTGGAAGCCCATGGAGGGCTATGGTGAAAAAGGAAATATCCTCAGATGAAATCTGGAAAGAAGCTTTCTGAGAAACTGCTTAGTGTTCTGCTAATTCATCTCACAGAGTTACATCTGTATTTCGTGTATCTCTTTGCTAGCCTTCTTTCTGTGGAATCTGACAACAGATATTTCGGATCCCTTTTAAGACTATAAGGCCAAAGGAAATATCCTCCGATAACAAAGAGAATGAAGCTTTCTGAAAAACTTCTTTGTGTTCTCTGAAATCATCTCACAGACTCACAGCTTTCCCGTCAAGAAGCATTTCGCTAAGACAGTTCTTATGGAATTGGCAAAGTGATATTTGGAAACCCGTAGAGGGCAGTGGTGAAAAAGGAAATATCCTCAGATGAAATCTGGAAAGAAGATTTCTGAGAAACTGCTTAGTGTTCTGTTAATTCATCTCACAGAGTTACATCTGTATTTCGTGGATCTCTTTGCTAGGCTTATTCCTCTGGAATCTGAGAACAGATACTTCGGATCCCATTGAGGACTATAGGGCCAAAGGAAATATCCTCCAATAACAAAGAGAAAGAAGCTTTCTGAGAAACTTCTTTGTGTTCTGTGAAATCATCTCAAAGAGTTACAGATCTCCCGTCCAGAAGCCTTTCGCTAAGACAGTTCTTGTGGAATTGGCAAAGGGATATTTGGAAGCCCATAGAGGGCAATGCTGAAAAACGAAATATGCTCAGATGAAATCTGGAAATAAGCTTTCTGA
>NW_020266790.1:922-1637 GCF_003255815.1 Theropithecus gelada | reverse complement strand
TGTCCTCAGATGAAATCTGGAAAGAAGCTTTCTGAGAAACTGCTTAGTGTTCTGTTATTTCATCTCACAGAGTTACATCTGTATTTCGTGGATCTCGTTGCTAGTCTTATTTCTGTGGAATGTGAGAACAGATATTTCAGATCCCTTTGAAGACTATAGGGCCAAAGGAAATATCCTCCGATAACAAAGAGAAAGAAGCTTTCTGGGAAAGTTCTTTGTTTTCTGTGAAATCATCTCACAGAGTTACAGCTTTCCCCTCTAGAAGCATTTCGCTAAGACACTTTTTGTGGAATTGGCAAAGTGATATTTGGAAGCCCATAGTTGTCTATGGTGAAAAAGGATATATGCTCAGATGAAATCTGGAAAGAAGCTTTCTGAGAAACTGCTCTGTGATATCTGACTTCCACTCACAAAGTTACATCTGTATTTCGTGGATCTCTTTGCTAGACTTATTTCTGTGGAATCTGAGAACAGATATTTCGGATCCCTTGGAAGACTATAGGGCCAAAGGAAATATCCTCCAATAACAAAGAGAAAGAAGCTTTCTGAGAAACTTCTTTGTGTTCTGTGAAATCATGTCACAGAGTTACAGATTTCCCCTCAAGAAGCCATTCGGTATGGCAGTTCTTCTGGAATTGGCAAAGTGATATTTGGAAGCCCGTAGAAGTCTATGGTGAAAAAGGAAATATCCTCAGATGAAATCTGGAAAGAAGCT
>NW_020266790.1:0-911 GCF_003255815.1 Theropithecus gelada | reverse complement strand
GAGAAACTGCTTAGTGTTCTGTTAATTCATCTCACAGAGTTACATCTGTATTTCGCGGATCTCTTTGCTAGTCTTATTTCTGTGGAATGTGAGAATAGATATTTCAGATCCCTTTGAAGACTATAGGGCCAAAGGAAATATCCTCCGATAACAAAGAGAAAGAAGCTTTCTGGGAAAGTTCTTTGTGTTCTGTGAAATCATCTCACAGAGTTACAGCTTTCCCCTCTAGAAGCATTTCGCTAAGACACTTTTTTTGGAATTGGCAAAGTGATATTTGGAAGCCCATAGTTGTCTATGGTGAAAAAGGATATATGCTCAGATGAAATCTGGAAAGAAGCTTTCTGAGAAACTGCTCTGTGATGTCTGACTTCCACTCACAGAGTTACATCTGTATTTCGTAGATCTCTTTGCTGGACTTATTTCTGTGGAATCTGAGAACAGATATTTCGGATCCCTTGAAAGACTATAGGGCCAAAGGAAATATCCTCCAATAACAAAGAGAAAGAAGCTTTCTGAGAAACTTCTTTGTGTTCTGTGAAATCATGTCACAGAGTTACAGATTTCCCCTCAAGAAGCCATTCGGTATGGCAGTTCTTCTGGAATTGGCAAAGTGATATTTGGAAGCCCGTAGAAGTCTATGGTGAAAAAGGAAATATCCTCAGATGAAATCTGGAAAGAATATTTCTGAGAAACTGCTTAGTGTTCTGTTAATTCATCTCACAGAGTTACATCTGTATTTCGTGGATCTCTTTGGTAGCCTTTTTTCTGTGGAATCTGAGAACAGATATTTCGGATCCCTTTGAAGACTATAGGGCCAAAGGAAATATCCTCCATTAACAAAAAGAAAGAAGCTTTCTGAGAAAGTTCTTTGTGTTCTGTGAAATCATCTCACAGAGTTACAGCTTTCCCCT
>NW_020266789.1:0-7935 GCF_003255815.1 Theropithecus gelada | reverse complement strand
TTCTATGGCTCTAAGGTCCTCATCTATGGCTTCTCTAAGTTGGTGCAGATGATATTTACCATGTACCAGGGCCGCCGTCCCGGTCCCAACTCCAGCCGCTACTCCAATTCCTAACATGACAGCGAGGGTGAGGGAGATAGGTTCTCTTTTAGGTCTTATATGAGTTTTTTGTTCATACCGAAGATCAAAAGAGTCTCCAGAATGATAGTAGACTCGGGGAACAACTTGTACCAATACGCAATAGTGGGTGCCGCTGTTAAAAACAGCTGTGGATATACAGGGGGTGAGCCCAGTGTCGCACGCCCACCAGTCCACCTCAGAGGGGACCAAGTAGTGATTGGAACTGGGTACTGCCAAGGTTACATTACAGAGATGCTGATGACTAGGGGGTACTTGGCCTATGCAAGTTCCTGACCCAGAAACTTCAGCCAGGGTCAGTTTATTGCGTTGTTCCCACGCGCATCCAGTAGGATTAGTGGAATTGATGAACTTAGCAGTGGAGGCGATGCCTTCGTAATAAGGAGGACTTGTTGCTAGGCATAACCAGCAAGAGGAGGTGAATTCTGGCCTTGTCTGATTTAAGGCAAGATAGGAACCTTTTATGAGATTCAGGAGCCTGTTTTCTATTTCCGGGTTAGGGGCCCATCGGGTGATGTCTTGAGTTGAGGATGCGTATTCAGAGGAGGCGGAGATCAAGGGTGGGGAAGTACTTTGAGGAGCCTTTAATTGGGGCTTCTCAGATATGGGAACCGGGGGCTTCCTAGCTTCTAATAAGACCTGGTTTGGCCCTACTATAACAGGGGCAGTGTCCGGATTGACCAATAGTCTGATTTGGAGGGGAATTTTAGGCGGGTTGTGCTGGTATAAATAGAGGCCCCATATTAACCCTGTTGTTATCCATCTGTTATCAGATTTTGCTGCATCTTCAAACTTGATGCGGACCAGGTTGCAATTTTCCGAATATCGGGTTGTGGTACAGGGCTGGACAAAGGACATGGTTATGTACCAAGGTTTTGTGGCCCATTTCCACTCTCCATCATTAGTAGTCACACAGGACCAGCTTTTGCAATATAAGTGAGTCAGATCTCCACAAGTTTTTTTCATTTGTCCTGTCCTGAATCCGGGACAGGCATAAAACCCGTTCCGGCTGATGGATACCCTTCTAGCCTGTCTTTTCCATTCTTGTCCATCCTGAGGAGTCCCTAATAGGACTCCTGTGGGACCAGTAAACCGGGGGCCTGTGTCTTTTATCTTTCCTGCTATTTTTTCTAGGTTGAAATAGAGGTCTGGAAACCAAGTCCCTATAGGAGCATTCTCGGAGGTCTCATTTAAGACCTCTTGATTATTAAAATTAATTATCTGCCAGGTCAGGCTAAATGGCCGGTGGGGGTTAGCGTCAAAAGCTATACTAGAGACGGCGCAGGGAAGAAGGGCAAACAATAAGCAGAGAGTTAGATACGAGAGAGTCTTATCTTGAGCGGGTTCTCGGAGCGTCGGAGTCTCCATATCTCAGGTGGTGTTGGTCCGGGCGTCTCTGGAGAAGCCTTGACGTGGGATGCGTGGATCCAAGTGGAGATTCCGTCAACCTTTATGGCTGTGGGCGTGGTCAGGAGAACTATGTAGGGTCCTTTCCACCGAGGCTCTAGTCCTTGAGTGCGGTGCCGTCTAACGTAGACAGAGTCTCCCACCTGGAAGGGGTGACTGGTCTGTGGATGTCCTGGTTGGTACAGTTCTGCCAAGGGGGCCCAGATTTGGGCCTGTACTGCTTGGAGTCCTTTTAGCCGGGCCTGTAGGTCAGTCTTAGGATCGGAGGGGGAGAAGGAGTTAAGCAAGGTTGACAAAGGGGGAGGTCCTCCGTAGAGGATTTCATATGGAGTGAGCCCAAAACGGTTAGGCGTATTTCGGGCCCTTAACAAAGCTAAGGATAGGAGGCGTCTCCAATCTTTTAAACCAGTCTCTAAGGTCAATTTAGTAAGGGTCTCTTTTATTGTTCTATTCATTCTTTCTACCTGTCCTGAGCTCTGGGGTCTATAGGCACAATGTAATTTCCAATTAATCCCCAATATCCTGGCGAGCCCCTGACTTACCTGAGAAACGAAGGCCGGCCCGTTGTCTGACCCAATTACCTTGGGAAGTCCAAATCTAGGAAAGATTTCTTCTAAAATTTTCTTGGCTACTATGTGTGCCGTTTCTTGCCGGGTGGGGTAGGCTTCTACCCATCCTGAAAAGGTATCTACAAACACCAGTAAGTACTTATATCCAGCATAGTGAGGTTTTACTTCAGTGAAGTCTATTTCCCAATAGACTCCCGGGCGGTTACCACGAGTCCGTTTCCCTGCTGGCACTCGGGTAGCCCCAGCGTTTACCTGCTGACAGACCTTACAGGCAGATGTCACTTGCTCTATGAGTGTACTTGCCCTTGGGATTAGAAAGTCAGTTTTTTCAATTAACAATTTTAGCTTTCGATTACCCAAGTGTGTCCAGGCATGCATCTGCTGGATCATTGCCAGGGCTTCCTTTTGGGGAAGGACTATTTTCCCTTCTTTTTCCCAGTTTCTAGTGTCTTTGTTTTCTGTAGCCCCTATGGCTCTTGCTTCTTCCTGGTCTTCGGAGGTATAAGTATGTTCAATAGTTATGTGGCTGGTGTTGTCAGGTTCTGTGGCTAGAGTCAGTACTTCCGCCCTGGCGGCTTGCCTGGCCACTTGGTCAGCCTGTCTGTTTCCTACTGCGACTGGATCCTGTCCTTTCTGATGCCCGGGGCAGTGAATTATAGCCACTTCTTGAGGAAGAAAAAGGGCCTTTAATAAGGCAATTATTTCAGCTTTGTTCTTGATTTCCTTTCCTTCTGAGGTTAGGAGACCTCTTCTTTCATAGATACTTCCATGAGTATGAGCCGTTGCAAAGGCATATCGGCTATCAGTATAAATGTTAGCTTTCTTTCCCTTGGACAGCTCTAGGGCCTTGGTTAGTGCTATTAACTCAGCCTTCTGTGCAGACGTGCCAGGAGGTAGTGATTGTGCCCAAATGGTGTTGTGTCCGTCTACTACCGCTGCTCCCGCCCTCCGAGTACCTGAGTCAAGGTAACTGCTGCCGTCTGTGTACCAGGTGTGATCCGCGTCTGGGAGCTCTTGGTCTTTAAGGTCTTCTCGTGTTCCATGGGTCTCAGCCAGTACTTGCCGACAATCGTGTGGGCTTGGTTGGTCTTCTGGTACCGGCAGCAGCGTAGCAGGGTTTAGGGTGACCGGAGGGCCAAACTGGACGCGGTCCGTGTCCAGTAAGAGGGCCTGGTAGTGGGTTAGGCGTGCGTTGGTTATCCACCGGTCCGGGGGCTGCCGCACTATGGCCTCTAGAGTATGTGGGGTAATAACAGTCAGTGGCTGCCCAAGGGTTAACTTAGCAGAGTCCTTGACCAGCATAGCGGTGGCTGCCATGATACGAAGACATGGGGGCCAGCCGGCCGCCACAGGGTCCAGCTTCTTGGACAGGTACGCTACCGGTCTTTTCCAAGGCCCCAATTTTTGGGTCAGGACTCCTTTTGCAATCCCTTGCCTTTCGTCCAGGAAGAGGGTAAAGGGCTTCGAGGTGTCCGGTAACCCAAGGGCTGGGGCAGACAAGAGTACCTTTTTTAGTGCCTCAAAAGCCAATTGATGCTCTGTCTGCCAGGTGAAAGGGGTGTTTTCCTTGGTGAGTGCGTAAAGGGGGGCGGCCAATTCAGCAAAACCGGGTATCCACAAGCGACAGAACCCAGCAGTTCCCAAGAATTCACGTACTTCCCTGGGACTTCGTGGTGGTGGAAGGCGAGCCACTGTCTCTATGCGCCCAGGGGTGAGCCACCTTTTCCCTTCACTCAGGATATACCCCAGATATGTTACCTTGGTCTGGCAGAGCTGTGCCTTCTTGGCAGATGCCCGGTATCCTTTTTCACCCAGTTCCTGGAGTAGATGCCTGGTACCTTGTATGCAGGTTTCCTTTGTAGGGGCAGCCAGGAGGAGGTCATCTACATATTGGAGTAAGGTCACTTCTGGATTTTGGGTCCGGAAGTCGGTCAGGTCTCGATGAAGAGCCTCATCGAAGAGAGTGGGAGAGTTCTTGAATCCTTGGGGAAGCCGGGTCCAGGTCAATTGGCCCGAAATTCCTTTCTCAGGATCTTTCCACTCAAAGGCAAAGAGTTCTTGGCTTTGGGGGGCCAGAGGCAAACAGAAGAAAGCATCTTTTAAATCTAATACTGTATACCAGTTATAGCCTGGTTTTAAGGTGCTGAGTAAGTTGTAAGGATTGGGGACCGTGGGATGGATGTCCATGGTTCTTTTGTTAATTTCTCTCAGGTCTTGGACAGGCCTGTAATCCTGAGTACCGGGCTTTTTTACTGGCAGAAGAGGAGTGTTCCAGGGCGAGCGACAAGGTCGCAACACTCCGAGTTCTAGAAATTTGTTAATGTGCTGCCGAATTCCTATATGAGCCTCTCGGCTCATGGGATATTGCTTGATAGACACGGGCACCGCCGTGGGTTTTAGATCAATTATGATTGGGGCTTGATACTTAGCTAGCCCGAGTCCTCCTGTTTCCGCCCAAGCTTGGGGAAAGTCTTGCAACCAAACATTGGGGAGGCTAGTGATGACCGGAGCGTCGAAAAGCCGATGCTCATCTTGCAGAGACACAGTTAAAATTTGGATGGGCTGACCGTCCCGATTTAATACCTGGGCCCCAGTCTCGGAGAAGTGGATTTGGGCTCCGAGCTTGGTCAGAAGATCTCGCCCTAGGAGGGGGTAGGGGCATTCAGGTACCACCAAGAAGGAATGTGTCACCATTCCTTGTCCAAGATTAACTGTCCGGTGGTTAGTCCACTTGTGCAATTTTCCCCCTGTTGCCCCCTGGACCCAGGATGTGCGGGAAGACAGGGGCCCGTCTGCCTTTGTCAAAACTGAATGTTGGGCGCCAGTGTCCACCAAGAAGGTGGTGGGTTGCCCCCCTACAGAGAGAGTTAGCCGGGGCTCGGGGGGGGCTCCAGAGCCTTGACTCCCCTATTCGCTATCTTCACCTAGGGTGAGGACAGCGGCCGGTTTCTTTTGGTCTTTGGGACGCTTGGGGCAATCTTTGATCCAATGTCCTCGTTCTTTGCAGTAGGCACACTGGTCTTTGTCTACTTTTGGCCGCCTTCGCTTTTCTCCCTCTCTCCCTGGTCCTTTTTCTTTCACTATTGCCGCCAGGATTTTTGTTAAATGCTTATCCCTCTTTCGATCCCTACGATCCTCTCGCTCCTCCTGTTCCTTCGCTAACCTGGCTTCCCTTTCCTCAGGGGTTTCTCTCTTATTATATACTTTTTCTGCCTCCCTAACCAATTCCTGTAATCCATAGGTCTGGATCCCATCCAGCCTCTGGAGTTTCCCTCTGATATCTAATGCAGCTTGGTCTATGAATGCCATAGCTATGGTGGCCTTATGTTCTAGGGCCTCTGGGTCGAATGGGGTATACATTCGGAACCCTTCCAGTAGCCTTTCCATGAAGGCTGCCGGGCTTTCGTCCCTTTCCTGAGTTATAGTTCTTACCTTGGCCAAATTTGTGGGGCGTTTTCCTGCCCCTTTGAGACCCGCCAACAGAGCCTGGCGATAGATTCGGAGACTCTCCCTACCTGGTGCCGTTTCATAGTCCCAGTCCGGGCGGGTGAGGGGAAATCCCTCGTCTATTTCATTGGGGAGTTGGGTTGGGAGGCCCCCTGGTCCTGGCACATTTTTCCGGGCCTCCAGGAGGACTCGCTGCCTCTCTTCAGTGGTTAGGAGGACCTGCAAGAGCTGCTGGCAATCATCCCAGGTGGGCTGGTGGGTGAGGAGAATGGATTCTATCAACGAGGTTAGGGCCTGAGGGTCTTGGGAAAAGGAAGGGTTATGGGTCTTCCAGTTGTAGAGGTCGGAGGCAGAGAAAGGCCAGTATTGGACTGTACGATTGACGGTGCGGAGGGGAAAAAGGGAGGATCGCCAAGTGGGAGAGCCATCTGGGTCCTCAGTCCGCCGCAGGCGGAGGCGAGGTGTTGCTGGCGGAGCTTGAGGGGTGAGTTCGGGTGGGACCGGAGAGGGAGACATGGAGGGAGCCGAGGGGGAAGTTGGGGACAGGGTAGGGACCATGGGGGAAGCTGAGGAAAGGGTAGGGGCCGAGGGGGAAGCGTAAGGCGGAGGTCTCAGGAGGGGGTTTTCAGGTGCAGGAGGCAGGGGGTCAAGAAGGAGGAGGTCCCTCTGGGGCTCATCTGGGAGAACCGGCTTTTGCGGATCTGAATTCCGGTTCTTTGGGGCCTCTAAGGCAAGGAGGGTAGATTGGGATGGGGAAGGGGAATGGAGGAAGGGTTTCACCCAAAAAGGAGGGTTTCGAACCAGATCTTCCCAAGTAATTATGTAGGCCACCTGGTCTGGGTGTCCGAGTGGCCCAGGATCCATCACTTTTGCTTTGACCTGTAGGATAATTGAGAGGTTAAACGTTCCGTCCCGTGGCCATTCTACCTGGAGGGTTGGCCATTCAGACGAGCAGAATGTTTTCCATCGTCCCTTATGGACTTCCACAGAGAGGTGGTGGGCTCGAGCCCGAACGTCAGGGAAGTGAGTCAGAGTCAGAGTTAAAGGGGTCGTCAACGTCTGTCCCATAGTTCTGTCTAGAGATTCTTTCACACACAAGGACAAAATGAAAGCAACATACAAAAGGACCAAACAAATGAGAAGAAGCCGCGCGGCCAGAGAGTGGCGCCACAGTTTCACAAAATATTCGGATGGCAGGGGCGACGGCACCCTGCCTACAGATTCGAGAAGGCTGACGGAGTCGTCAGCCTTCTTCCAGTCTACCGCCAGGGCGTCCCCGGGGCGTAAGTGAGAAGGTGCCGGACACGTCTGTCCCCCTTCTCCACTTAATTATTCAGACGGAGTACTCCTCAGAATTAGCCGGCAAAACAAACAGAACGAAACGAAACAAACAGAACGAAACGAGAGTACCTGACAGAGTTCGTTCGTCCAGTCGGCGGTCGGTGGCCCGGGCCAGATGGGTCTCCGCCGGATGGGTCGGGGGTCCTCGGACGACCCCACTTCCCGGCCAATGCACCAAATGTTGCAACCGAACTCTCGATTCCCTCCTGGGCAGGGGTCGCCGCGAAGGATCACCGACACGAGGTTCACAGCAGAGAGTTATTTATTGCTAGCGCGCTAGGGTCCCAAGCTCTAAGTTGGCCCTGGGACCCCGACTGCTTGTTACAGGCTGTTTATATAGGCAAACACAAGTTCAAACACAGCTTATGGCGCGAAATTCAAACAAAGCTTAAGGCGTAAAATGATTGGGTCTAGCTATAGCCTGAGCAAGGGGTCTTGGTTTAATTGGTTAGAGCAGGACCTTATGAGGTTCTTTCCTGGAGTTGTTGATTCCGGGAACTTTGAGGCAGGGTGAGACCCCTGGAATTGGCAGGGTGGGACCTCATGAGGTTGTTTCCCGGAATTGGCAGGGTGGGACCCTATCAGGGTGGGACCCTATCGAGGCAGGGTGGGACCCTATCGAGGCAGGGTGGGACCCTATCTAGGGCCACCTGGTGCTAACTTTTTAGGTTTTGTGAGGCCTAGTTTCATTCCCTCCTCTTTTTGTGTCAGAGGCTCAATCTTGAGCCTCTTCTTCAGTTCTAAGGGTCTGGTATTGTTGGGTCAGAACCATAGCATGTACTATGTTTAATCTATTTTTAATAAGGGTGAGTAAGCGGTTGAGTATGCACGGCCCGAAAGTCAGGATGAGCGTGAGTAGGATGAGGGGTCCTAAGATGGTGGAGACTAGGGTGCTAAACCAAGGGGATCGATTGTACCAATTTTCAAACCAATTTTGCTGAGATTCTCTCTCCTTTTTTCTTTTGTCTAATCTTTCTCTTAGTTTTGCCATAGAACACTCCATCACAAAACTTGAAGAGTCTTTAACTTCCCT
>NW_020266788.1:0-1637 GCF_003255815.1 Theropithecus gelada | reverse complement strand
AAAAAAAAAAAAGAAAAGATTTGTTTTTACTAAATTGTAATGCATTGTTTTGTGTTCATTGTCATCAAAGAACAAATTTGTTTATTTATTTGTTTATTTATTTATTTTGAGACAGAATCTCGCTCTGTTGGCCAGGCTGGTCTTGACCTCCTGACCTCAGGTGATCTGCCCACCTCAGCCTCCCAAAGTGCTGGGATTACAGGTGTGAGCCACTGTGCCCAGCCTTCAAGAACAAATTTTAACATGGTCATTTCCAGCATATTATTTTATTTGCTATAGGGATGTTATTTAAGAAAATATCTACTGTATCTTTCAATGATTTTATCTACTGTATCTTTCAATGATTTTATCTACTGTATCTCTCAATGTCTAAAGAGAAGTGAATTAAGAGCTGAAGAAATACTTCTTCCCAATAAATTGCTTTATATTTCCACATAAAACAGTAAAAATTATACAACTACTTGTAACATTTTCTTTCCTTTGGCTGCAAGGCTATTCAGGGACAAATTTATAGTTTAGTGAGAATATGTTTTTCTTGATTCTGTTACTGCTACAATACTTCACATTAATACTGTAAGTTGCATCAATCCACTGTGCAACAAGATAGTAAATAAATGAATATCTTCTACAAAGATAACTTTACAAGTAAGTAAGCAGCATATTAACATAATGTTTTAAAACTGAAGTAACATTAACAATTATTTGGGGCCAGGTGCAGTGGCTCATGCCTGTAATCCCAGCACTTTGGGAAGCCAAGGCGGGTAGATCACGAGGTCAGGAGTTTGAGACCAGCCTGGCCAACACAGTGAAACCCCGTCTCCACTAAAAATATAAAAATTAGCCAGGCACAGTGGCGCGTGCCTAGAGTCCCAGCTACCAGGGAGGCTGATGAAGGAGAATCACTTGAACCCGGGAGGTGGAGGTTGTGATGAGCCGAGATCATACCACTGCACTCTAGCCTGGGCAACAGAGCAAGACTCTAAGTAAAAAAATTATTTGCTATTATATCAGCAAGATATTAATGTTCTATTTTTATAAACCCTAAAATTATTTTCTCAACCTTAAAAAGTTGTTTACTAAAATGGACAGTTAAAAATGTCTTTCCTATAAAACACCACAGGTTTACAAACTTTGAAAAATCAACCATAGGCCAAATGCTTTCTTAAAATTCTATAGAATCTGAAATATGTATTTGTTTAGTATTAAAAAAAATTCTGTGGTATATTTAAATCCATCAACAATTAGTTATATAAAAATATGTACTTGCATAGTCAAATTTTTTGATCCTATAAAATATTTAAAGTATCACAAATTATAGATTGGTATTTACATATACAATTACTGTAGCAAATGTAATTATATATTAGAACATAAAATATGAGAACTTATCACTTCAAAGTTATATTATGTAATGCCACTTACATTCGACATTTTCTGGAAATTTTCTGTGAGTATCTTTATAAGTATCTAATGCTTTTTGGTAGTTACCTATAAACAAATGAGAAAAATATAGCATATTAGCAAATTATAGAAACTAACAGGATTCAGAAAAATATTAATTTTAACTGACATACTGGCTATTTAATGGTTTAATAGAAAGGTTTCATGTTTTTTTTTTTTTTTTTTTTTTTTTTTTT
>NW_020266787.1:0-1637 GCF_003255815.1 Theropithecus gelada | reverse complement strand
TGGATTCATTGATTTTTTGGAGGGTTTTTTGTGTCTCTATCTCCTTCGGTTCTGCTCTGATCTTAGTTATTTCTTGCCTTCTGCTAGCTTTTGCATGTGTTTGCTCTTGCTTCTCTAGTTCTTTTAATTGCGATGTTAGAGTGTCAATTTTAGATCTTTCCTGCTTTCTCTTGTGGGCATTTAGTGCTATAAATTTCCCTCTACACACTGCTTTAAATGTGTCCCAGAGATTCTGGTATGTTGTATCTTTGTTCTCATTGGTTTCAAAGAACATCTTTATTTCTGCCTTCATTTCGTTATGTACCCAGTAGTCATTCAGGAGCAGGTTGTTCTGCTTCCATGTAGTTGAGCAGCTTTGATTGAGTTTCTGAGTCCTGAGTTCTAGTTTGATTGCACTGTGGTCTGAGAGACAGTTTGTTATAATTTCTGTTCTTGTACATTTGCTGAGAAGTGCTTTACTTCCAACTACGTGGTCAATTTTGGAATAAGTGCGATGTGGTGCTGAGAAGAATGTATATTCTGTTGATTTGGGGTGGAAAGTTCTATAGATGTCTATTAGGTCTGCTTGCTGCAGAGATGAGTTCAATTCCTGTATATCATTAACTTTCTGTCTCGTTGATCTGTCTAATGTTGACAGTGGAGTGTTGAAGTCTCCCATTATTATTGTATGGGAGTCTAAGTCTCTTTGTAAGTCTCTAAGGACTTGCTTTATGAATCTGGGTGCTCCTGTATTGGGTGCATATATATTTAGGATAGTTAGCTCTTCCTGTTGAATTGATTATTTTACCATTATGTAATGGCCTTCTTTGTCTCTTTTGATCTTTGATGGTTTAAAGTCTGTTTTAGCAGAGACTAGTATTGCAACCCCTGCTTTATTTGTTCTCCATTTGCTTGGTAAATCTTCCTCCATCCCTTTATTTTGAGCCTATGTATGTCTCTGCCTGTGAGATGGGTCTCCTGAATACAACAAACTGGTGGGTCTTGACTCTTTATCCAGTTTGCCAGTCTGTGTCTTTTAATTGGAGCATTTAGTCCATTTACATTTAAAGTTAAGATTGTTCTGTGTGAACTTGATCCTGACATTTTGATAATAACTGGTTATTTTGCTCGTTAGTTGATGCCGTTTCTTCCTAGCCTAAATGGTCTTTACATTTTGGCATGTTTTTGCAATGGCTGGTACCGTTTGTTCCCTTCCATGTTTAGTGCTTCCTTCAGGGTCTTTTGTAAGGCAGGCCTGGTGGTGACAAAGTCTCTAAGCATTTGCTTATCTGTAAAGGATTTTATTTCTCCTTCACTTATGAAACTTAGTTTGGCTGGATATGAAATTCTGGGTTGAAAATTCTTTTCTTTAAGAATGTTGAATACTGCCCCCTACCCTCTTCTGGCTTGTAGAGTTTCTGCCGAGAGATCTGCTGTTAGTCTGATGGGCTTCCCTTTGTGGGTAGCCCGACCTTTTTCTCTGGCTGCCCTTAAGATTTTTTCCTTCATTTCAACTTTGGTGAATCTGGCAAAAATGTGTCTCAGAGTTGCTCTTCTCCAGGAGTACCTTTGTGGCGTTCTCTGTATTTCCTGGATTTGAATGTTGGCCTTCCCTACTAGGTTGGGGAAGTTCTCCTGGATGATATCCTGAAGAGTGT
>NW_020266786.1:0-1638 GCF_003255815.1 Theropithecus gelada | reverse complement strand
AATACAGATGTCATACTGTGAGGTGAATTAACAGAACACTCAGCAGTTTCTCAGAAAGCTTCTTTCCAGATTTCATCTGAGGATATTTCCTTTTTCACAATAGCCCTCTATGGGCTTCCAAATATCACTTTGCCAATTCCACAAGAACTGTCTTAGCGAAAGGCTTCTTGAGCGGAAAGCTGTAACTCTGTGAGATGATTTCACAGAACACAAAGTAGTTTCTCAGAAAGCTTCTTTCTCTTTGTTATCGGAGGATATTTCCTTTGTCTCTATAGTCTTCTAAGGGATCTGAAATATCTCTTCTCAGATTCCACAGAAATAAGGCTAGCAAACATATCCACGAAATGCAGATGTAACTCTGTGAGATGAATTTACAGAACACTCAGCAGTATCTCAGAAGGCTTCTTTCCAGATTTCATCTGAGGATATTTCCTTTTTCACCATAGCCCTCTATGGGATTCCAAATATCACTTTGCCAATTAAAAAAGAACTGGCTTAGCTAAAGGCTGCTTGAGAGGATAGCTGTAAATCTGTGAGATGATTTCACAGAACACAAAGAAGTTTCTCAGAAACCTTCTTTCTCGTTGTTATCGGAGGATATTTCCTTTGGCCCTGTAGTCTTCTAAAGGATCCGAAATATCTGTTCTCAGATTCCACAGAAATAAGGCTAGCAAAGAGATCCTCGAAATACAGATGTAACTCTGTGAGATGAATTAACAGAACACTCAGCAGTTTCTCAGAAAGCTTCCTTCCAGATTTCATCTGAGGATATTTCCGTTTTCACCATAGCCCTCTCTGGGCTTCCAAATATCACTTTGCCAATTGCAAAAGATCTGTCTTAGCGAAAGGCTTCTTGCGGGGAAAGCTGAAACTCTGTGAGATGATTTCACAGAACACAAAGAATTTTCTCAGAAAGCTTGTTTCTCTTTGTTATCGGAGGATATTTCCTTTGGCCCTATAGTCTTCAAAGGGATCCGAAATATCTCTTCTCAAATTCCACAGAAATAAGGCTACCAAAGAGGTCCACGAAATACAGATGTAACTCTGTGAGATGAATTCACAGAACACTCAGCAGTTTCTCAGAAATCTTCTTTACAGATTTCATCTTAGGATATTTCCTTTTTCACCATAGCCCTCTATGGGCTTCCAAATATCACTTTGCCAAATCCAAAAGAACTGTCTTAGCGAAAGGCTGCCTGAACGGAAAGCTGTAACTCTGTGAGATGATTTCGCAGAACACAAAGAAGTTTCTCAGAAAGTTTCTTTCTCTTTTTTATTGGAGGATATTTCCTTTGGCCCTATAATCTTCTAAGGGATCCGAAATATCTGTTCTCAGATTCCACTGAAAAAAGGCTAGCAAAGAGATCCACGAAATATAGATGTAACTCTATGACATGAATTAACAGAACACTCAGCAGTCTCTCAGAAAACTTCTTTCCAGATTTCATTTGAGTATACTTCGTTTTTCACCATAGCCGTCTATGGGCTTCCAAATATCACTTTGCCAATTCCACAAGAATTGTCTTAGCGAAAGGATTCTTGAGGGGAAAGCTGTAACTCTGTGAGATGATTTCACAAAACACAAAGAAGTTTCTCAGAAAGCTTCTTTGTCTTTGTTATCGGAGGATATTTCCTTTG
>NW_020266785.1:417-1740 GCF_003255815.1 Theropithecus gelada | reverse complement strand
ACCTTATTTCTGTGGATTCTGAAAACAGATATATGGGATCCCTTTGAAGACTTTAGGGCCAAAGGAAATATCCTCCGATAACAAAGAGAAAGAAGCTTTCTGAGAAATTCTTTCTGTTCTGTGAAATCATCTCACAGAGTTACAGCTTTCCCCTCAAGAAGCCTTTCGCTAAGACAGTTCTTGTGGAATTGGCAAAGTGATATATGGAAGCCCATTGAGGGATATGGTGAAAAAGGAAATGACCTCAGATGAAATCTGGAAAGAAGCTGTCTGAGAAACTACTTAGTGTTCTGTCAATTCATCTCACAGAGTTATATCTGTATTTCGTGGATCTCTTTGCTAGCCTTATTTCTGTGGGATCTGAGAACAGATATGTCGGATCCCTATGAAGACTATAGGGCCAAAGGAAATATCCTCCGATAACAAAGAGAAAGAAGCTGTCTGAGAAACTACTTTGTGTTCTGTGAAATCATCTCACAGAGTTACAGCTTTCCGCTCAGGAAGCATTTCGCTAAGACAGTTCTTGTGGAATTGGCAAAGTGATATATGGAAGCCCATAGAGGGCTATGGTGAAAAAGGAAATATCCTCAGATGAAATCTGGAAAGAAGCTTTCTGAGAAACTGCTTAGTGTTCTGTTAATTCATCTCACAGAGTTACATCTGTATTTCGTGGATCTCTTTGCCAGCCTTATTTCTGTGGAATCAGAGAACAGATATTTCGGATCCCTTTGAAGACTATAGGGCCAAAGGAAATGTCCTTCGATAACAAAGAGAAAGAAGCTTTCTGAGAAACTTCTTTGTGTTCTGTGAAATCATCTCACAGAGTTACAGCTTTCCCCTCAAGAAGCTACTCGCTAAAAGAGTTCTTGTGGAATTGGCATAGTGACATTTGGAAGCCCATAGAGGGCTATGCTGAAAAAGGAAATATCTTCAGATGAAATCTGGAAAGAAGGTTTCTGAGAAACTGCTTAGTGTTCTGTTAATTCATCTCAGAGAGTTACATCTGTATTTCGTGGATCTCTTTGCTAGCCTTATTTCTGTGGAATCTGAGAACAGATATTTCGGATCCCTTTGAAGAGTAAAAGGCCAAAGGAAATATACTATGATAACAAAGAGAAAGAAGCTTTCTGAGAAACATCTTGGTGTCCTGTGAAATCATCTCACAGAGTTGCAGCTTTCCCCTGAAAAAGCCTTTCGCTAAGACAGTTCTTGTGGAATTGGCAAAGTGATATTTGGAAGCCCATAGAGGGCTATGCTGAAAAAGGAAGTATCCTCAGATGAAATCTGGAAAGAAGCTTTCTGAGAAACTGCTTAGTGTTCTGT
>NW_020266785.1:0-408 GCF_003255815.1 Theropithecus gelada | reverse complement strand
TAAGACAGTTCTGGTGGAATTGGCAAAGTGATATTTGGAAGCCCATAGAGGGCTATGGTGAAAAAGGAAATACCCTGAGATGAAATCTGGAAAGAAGCTTTCTGAGAAACTGCTTAGTGTTCTGTTAATTCATCTCACAGAGTTACATCTCTATTAGGTGGATCTCTTTGCCAGCCTTATTTCTGGGAAATCAGAGAACAGATATTTCGGATCCCTTTGAAGACTATAGGGCCAAAGGAAATATCCTCCGATAACAAAGAGAAAGAAGCTTTCTGAGAAACTTCTTTGTGTTCTGTGAAATCATCTCACAGAGTTACAGCTTTCCGCTCAGGAAGCATTTCGCTAAGACAGTTCTTGTGGAATTGGCAAAGTGATATTTGAAAGCCCATAGAGGGCTATGGTGAAAAA
>NW_020266784.1:0-1639 GCF_003255815.1 Theropithecus gelada | reverse complement strand
GGGTGGTCTTCCCTGGAGAAGGGGGTGACTCAGTGGTTCTGCTGTGAGTGTGAGGGCTGGACAGGGCTGGAGTCGAGTGTGGGGTGGTACCGGTGGTTCCTACTGGGGTGTGGGAAGTCACCGTGGATGACTCTGTGATGTGGGTGGTGCCCGAGGTGGCCATGGAAGTCCGGGCTGTGGGTACTGTGCGGGGACTCTCGGGGAGCTGGGATCGCCCATGTGTGGTGGCCGTGGTGGACAGCACTGGGGGTGTATGGGTGGTCCCTAGGGCAGAGGAGGGAGCCACTGTGGTGCTGGTGGCTGCAGGTGTGGTGGCCATGGTGGTCAGCACTGGAGAGATGGGAGTTGTCCCTGGAGTGGAGGAGGGGGTGGTGGTGGAGCCTGTGGCCGTGATTGTTGTGCCCGTGGTGGCCAGTGCTGGGGGTGTACCAGTGGTCTGTGGGCTAGAGGAGGGTGTTGCCATGGAGCCAGTGGCCACAGTTATGGTGGTGTTGGTCAGCACTGTGGGGGTGTGGGTGGTCCCTGGGATGGAGGAGGGGGTCACTGTGTAGCCGCTGGTTGTGGGTGTGGTGGTTGTGGTAAGTGCCGTAAGGGTGCTTGCAGTCCCTGGGCTGGAGGAGGGGGTGGCCGTGGAGCTTGTGGTGATGGTCATGGTGGTCAGCACTTTAGAGGTGTGAGCTGTTCCTGAGGTGAGGAGGGTGGCCGTGGAGCCAGTGGCCTGGGTTGTGGTGGCCGTGGTGGTTAGCGTTGTGGAGGTGTGGGTGGTCCTTGGAGTGGAGGAGGCGTGGGCTGTGGACAGGGTGGCCGTTGGTGCGGTGGTCTGTGCTGTGAGGTTCCAAGTGGTTCTCAGGGAGGAGGACGGGATGGCTGTAAAGCTGGTAGCTGTGGGTGTGGTGGCTGTGCTTGTCAGCACAACTGGAAGGGTGGATGCAGTCCCTGGACTGGTGGAGGGAGTGGCTTTGGAGCCAGTGGCTGTGGGTTTCGTGGCCATGGTGGTCGGCAATTCTGAGGTGGCAGCAGTTGCTGGGGTGGAGGAGGGGGTGACTGTGGAGCCAGTGGCCACAGTCGTGGTCAACGTTGTGGTTGGCTCTGTGAGGATCCAGGTGGTCCCAGGAGTGGAGGAGGAGGTGGCTGTGGAGCCGGTGGTCCCTGGGGTGGAGGAGGGGTTGGCCGTGGAGCCAGTGGCTTCAGTCGTTGCAGTTGTGGTGGGAAACACTTTGGTGATTTGAGTAGTCCCTGGGGTGGAGGAAGGAATGGCAGTGGAGCCCGTGACCACTGTTGTGATGGCTGTAGTGGTGGGCTCTGTGAGGATCGCGGTGGTCCCCGGAGTGGAGGAGGGCATGGCTGTGGATCCTGTGGCCACTGTTGTGATGGCTGTAGTGGTTGGCTCTGTGAGGATCACGGTGGTCCCCGGAGTGGAGGAGGGCATGGCTGTGGAGCCCGTGGCCACTGTTGTGATGGCTGTAGTGGTTGGCTCTGTGAGAATCCAGGTTGTCCCCTGAGTGGAGGAGGGTGTGGCCGTGGAGCTGGTGGCCGGGGTGCTGGGGCAGCGGCCGTAGTTGCAGCAGAACACACGGATTTCGTAGTTGAAGCACATCTTGAACTTCCCCACCTGCTGACGGTTCCTGCAGACCAAGCC
>NW_020266783.1:0-1639 GCF_003255815.1 Theropithecus gelada | reverse complement strand
ATTGCCCTAGCCAGAACTTCCAACACTATGTTGAATAGGAGTGGTGAGAGAGGGCATCCCTGTCTTGTGCCAGTTTTCAAAGGGAATTTTTCCAGTTTTTGCCCATTCAGTATGATATTGGCTGTGGGTTTGTCATAAATAGCTCTTATTATTTTGAGGTACGTTCCATCAATACCGAATTTATTGAGCCTTTTTAGCATGAAGGGCTGTTGAATTTTGTCAAAAGCCTTTTCTGCATCTATTGAAATAATCATGTGGTTCTTGTCTTTGGTTCTGTTTATATGCTGGATTATGTTTATTGATTTGCGAATGTTGAACCAGCCTTGCATCCCAGGGATGAAGCCCACTTGATCATGGTGGATAAGCTTTTTGATGTGTTGCTGAATCCGGTTTGCCAGTATTTTATTGAGGATTTTTGCATCGATGTTCATCAGGGATATTGGTCTAAAATTCTCTTTTTTTGTTGTATCTCTGCCAGGCTTTGGTATCAGGATGATGTTGGCCTCATAAAATGAGTTAGGGAGGATTCCCTCTTTTTCTATTGATTGGAATAGTTTCAGAAGGAATGGTACCAACTCCTCCTTGTACCTCTGGTAGAATTCAGCTGTGAATCCATCTGGTCCTGGACTTTTTTTGGTTGGTAGGCTATTAATTGTTGCCTCAATTTCAGAGCCTGCTATTGGTCTATTCAGGGATTCAACTTCTTCCTGGTTTAGTCTTGGAAGAGTGTAAGTGTCCAGGAAATTATCCATTTCTTCTAGATTTTCCAGTTTATTTGCGTAGAGGTGTTTATAGTATTCTCTGATGGTAGTTTGTATTTCTGTGGGGTCGGTGGTGATATCCCCTTTTTCATTTTTAATTGCGTCGATTTGATTCTTCTCTCTTTTCTTCTTTATTAGTCTTGCTAGTGGTCTGTCAATTTTGTTGATCTTTTCAAAAAACCAACTCCTGGATTCATTGATTTTTTGGAGGGTTTTTTGTGTCTCTATCTCCTTCAGTTCTGCTCTGATCTTAGTTATTTCTAGCCTTCTGCTAGCTTTCGAATGTGTTTGCTCTTGCTTCTCTAGTTCTTTTAATTGCGATGTTAGAGTGTCAATTTTTGATCTTTCCTGCTTTCTCTTGTGGGCATTTAGTGCTATAAATTTCCCTCTACACACTGCTTTAAATGTGTCCCAGAGATTCTGGTATGTTGTATCTTTGTTCTCATTGGTTTCAAAGAACATCTTTATTTCTGCCTTCATTTCGTTATGTACCCAGTAGTCATTCAGGAGCAGGTTGTTCAGTTTCCATGTAGTTGAGCGGTTTTGATTGAGTTTCTTAGTCCTGAGTTCTAGTTTGATTGCACTGTGGTCTGAGAGACAGTTTGTTATAATTTCTGTTCTTGTACATTTGCTGAGGAGTGCTTTACTTCCAATTACGTGGTCAATTTTGGAATAAGTACGATGTGGTGCTGAGAAGAATGTATATTCTGTTGATTTGGGGTGGAGAGTTCTATAGATGTCTATTAGGTCTGCTTGCTGCAGAGATGAGTTCAATTCCTGGATATCCTTGTTAACTTTCTGTCTCGTTGATCTGTCTAATGTTGACAGTGGAGTGTTGAAGTCTCCCATTATTATTGTATGGGAGTCTAAGTCTCTTT
>NW_020266782.1:0-1639 GCF_003255815.1 Theropithecus gelada | reverse complement strand
TTTTTTTTTTTTTTTTTTTTTGAGACAGAGTCTCGCTCTGTGGCCCAGGCTGGAGTGCAGTGGCCGGATCTCAGCTCACTGCAAGCTCCGCCTCCCGGGTTCAGGCCATTCTCCTGCCTCAGCCTCCCGACTAGCTGGGACTACAGGCGCCCGCCATCTCGCCTGGCTAGTTTTTTGTATTTTTTAGTAGAGACGGGGTTTCACCGTATTAGCCAGGATGGTCTCGATCTCCTGACGTCGTGATCCGCCCGTCTCGGCCTCCCAAAGTGCTGGGATTACAGGCTTGAGCCACCGCGCCCGGCCTCTGGAAGTTCTTATACCTGGAAATAAGCATTGGCCCAGGAGGTTAGAAAATTAATATATTCTGTGGTTGGTTTATTTTTAATAAACCACCATTGTGGGCTCGGGGCGTGGGAGACCGCACAGATTGTTGCTGTTCTTGACGCCTACAAGCAGATGGAAATAAATACTCTAGGTAGGTCATTTTGCAAGACACACAGTTAAACACTCTGAAGATGTTTTGTCTTTTTCTCCCTAGAAACAAATGTTCTGGGCAGAAATGCAGCTGTTTCTTGCATCTTTTGGATTGTGTATTAGTACTGGGTCACAAACTACCTTCAAATTTGGTGTCTGGGCCAGGTACGGTGACTCACAGTAATCCCGGTGCTTTGGGAGGCTGAGACGGGGAAATTGCTTGAGGCTAGGAGTTTGAGTCTAGCCTAGGTGACAGAGGGAGACTCCGTCTCTCCATAAAGAAAGAGAAGAGGCCGAGCGCGGTGGCTCACGCCTGTAATTCCGGTGCTTTGAGGGGCAGAGTTGGGGAGATCACCTGAGGTGAGGAATTCGAGACCAGCCTGGCCAACATGGTGAAACCCGTCTCTACTAATAAGTAAAAAATTAGCCAGGCGTGGTGGTGTGTGCCTAATCCCAGCTACTCAGGAGAATCGCTTGCACCCAGGAGGCAGAGGTTGTAGTGAGCTGAGATTACACCACTGCACTCCGGCCTGGGCGACAGAGGGAAACTCCATCTCAAAAAAAAAAAAAAAAAGATAAAAAAAGAACTTGGTGTCTTGAAATAACAACAAACACTTCTTTCTTTCTTTTTTTTTTGAGATGGAGTCTCGCTCTGTCATGCATACTGGAGTGCAATGGCGCGATCTCTGCTCAGTGCAAGCTCCGCCTCCTGGGTTCACATCATTTTTCTGCCTCAGCCTCCCAAGTAGCTGGGACTACAGGCGCCCGCCACCACACCCGGCTAATTTTTTTGTATTTTTTTTAGTAGGGACGGGGTTTCACTGTGTTAGCCAGGATGGTCTCGATCTCCTGACCTCGTGATCCGCCTGCCCCAGCCTCCCGGAGTGCTGGGATTACAGGCGTGAGCCACCGCGCCCAGCCAACAAACACTTATTTCTTATATTTTCTGCATATCAGGAAGTCAGAAGTGATTTGGCTGGTTGGGTCTGGCTCAAGGGTGTTCGCAAGGTTGCAGTCAAAACGTCTGCCAGGGGCTGGGCACGGTGGTTCACACCTGTAATCCCAGCACTTTAGGAGGCTGGGGTGGGAGGATCACTTGAGTCCAGGAGTTTTAGACCAGCCTGGACAATGTTGCAAAACACTGTCTCAAAAAAAAAAAAAAAAA
>NW_020266781.1:0-1640 GCF_003255815.1 Theropithecus gelada | reverse complement strand
ATTGCCCTAGCCAGAACTTCCAACACTATGTTGAATAGGAGTGGTGAGAGAGGGCATCCCTGTCTTGTGCCAGTTTTCAAAGGGAATTTTTCCAGTTTTTGCCCATTCAGTATGATATTGGCTGTGGGTTTGTCATAAATAGCTCTTATTATTTTGAGGTACGTTCCATCAATACCGAATTTATTGAGCGTTTTTAGCATGAAGGGCTGTTGAATTTTGTCAAAAGCCTTTTCTGCATCTATTGAAATAATCATGTGGTTCTTGTCTTTGGTTCTGTTTATATGCTGGATTATGTTTATTGATTTGCGAATGTTGAACCAGCCTTGCATCCCAGGGATGAAGCCCACTTGATCATGGTGGATAAGCTTTTTGATGTGTTGCTGAATCCGGTTTGCCAGTATTTTATTGAGGATTTTTGCATCGATGTTCATCAGGGATATTGGTCTAAAATTCTCTTTTTTTGTTGTATCTCTGCCAGGCTTTGGTATCAGGATGATGTTGGCCTCATAAAATGAGTTAGGGAGGATTCCCTCTTTTTCTATTGATTGGAATAGTTTCAGAAGGAATGGTACCAACTCCTCCTTGTACCTCTGGTAGAATTCAGCTGTGAATCCATCTGGTCCTGGACTTTTTTTGGTTGGTAGGCTATTAATTGTTGCCTCAATTTCAGAGCCTGCTATTGGTCTATTCAGGGATTCAACTTCTTCCTGGTTTAGTCTTGGAAGAGTGTAAGTGTCCAGGAAATTATCCATTTCTTCTAGATTTTCCAGTTTATTTGCGTAGAGGTGTTTATAGTATTCTCTGATGGTAGTTTGTATTTCTGTGGGGTCGGTGGTGATATCCCCTTTTTCATTTTTAATTGCGTCGATTTGATTCTTCTCTCTTTTCTTCTTTATTAGTCTTGCTAGTGGTCTGTCAATTTTGTTGATCTTTTCAAAAAACCAACTCCTGGATTCATTGATTTTTTGGAGGGTTTTTTGTGTCTCTATCTCCTTCAGTTCTGCTCTGATCTTAGTTATTTCTAGCCTTCTGCTAGCTTTCGAATGTGTTTGCTCTTGCTTCTCTAGTTCTTTTAATTGCGATGTTAGAGTGTCAATTTTTGATCTTTCCTGCTTTCTCTTGTGGGCATTTAGTGCTATAAATTTCCCTCTACACACTGCTTTAAATGTGTCCCAGAGATTCTGGTATGTTGTATCTTTGTTCTCATTGGTTTCAAAGAACATCTTTATTTCTGCCTTCATTTCGTTATGTACCCAGTAGTCATTCAGGAGCAGGTTGTTCAGTTTCCATGTAGTTGAGCGGTTTTGATTGAGTTTCTTAGTCCTGAGTTCTAGTTTGATTGCACTGTGGTCTGAGAGACAGTTTGTTATAATTTCTGTTCTTGTACATTTGCTGAGGAGTGCTTTACTTCCAATTACGTGGTCAATTTTGGAATAAGTACGATGTGGTGCTGAGAAGAATGTATATTCTGTTGATTTGGGGTGGAGAGTTCTATAGATGTCTATTAGGTCTGCTTGCTGCAGAGATGAGTTCAATTCCTGGATATCCTTGTTAACTTTCTGTCTCGTTGATCTGTCTAATGTTGACAGTGGAGTGTTGAAGTCTCCCATTATTATTGTATGGGAGTCTAAGTCTCTTTG
>NW_020266780.1:0-7936 GCF_003255815.1 Theropithecus gelada | reverse complement strand
GCTAGCAATAAATAACTCTCTGCTGTGAACCTCGTGTCGGTGATCCTTCGCGGCGACCCCTGCCCAGGAGGGAATCGAGAGTTCGGTTCCAACATTTGGTGCGTTGGCCGGGAAGTGGGGTCGTCCGAGGACCCCCGACCCATCCGGCGGAGACCCATCTGGCCCGGGCCACCGACCGCCGACTGGACGAACGAACTCTGTCAGGTACTCTCGTTTCGTTCTGATTGTTTCGTTTCGTTCTGTTTATTTTGCCGGCTAATTCTGAGGAGTACTCCGTCTGAATAATTAAGTGGAGAAGGGGGACAGACGTGTCCGGCACCTTCTCACTTACGCCCCGGGGACGCCCTGGCGGTAGACTGGAAGAAGGCTGACGACTCCGTCAGCCTTCTCGAATCTGTAGGCAGGGTGCCATCGCCCCTGCCATCCGAATATTTTGTGAAACTGTGGCGCCACTCTCTGGCTGCGCGGCTTCTTCTCATTTGTTTGGTCCTTTTGTATGTCGCTTTCATTTTGTCCTTGTGTGTGAAAGAATCTCTAGACAGAACTATGGGACAGACGTTGACGACCCCTTTAACTCTGACTCTGACTCACTTCCCTGACGTTCGGGCTCGAGCCCACCACCTCTCTGTGGAAGTCCGTAAGGGACGATGGAAAACATTCTGCTCGTCCGAATGGCCAACCCTCCAGGTAGAATGGCCACGGGACGGAACGTTTAACCTCTCAATTATCCTACAGGTCAAAGCAAAAGTGATGGATCCTGGGCCACTCGGACACCCAGACCAGGTGGCCTACATAATTACTTGGGAAGATCTGGTCCGAAACCCTCCTTTTTGGGTGAAACCCTTCCTCCATTCCCCTTCCCCATCCCAATCTACCCTCCTTGCCTTAGAGGCCCCAAAGAACCGGAATTCAGATCCGCAAAAGCCGGTTCTCCCAGATGAGCCCCAGAGGGACCTCCTCCTTCTTGACCCCCTGCCTCCTGCACCTGAAAACCCCCTCCTGAGACCTCCGCCTTACGCTTCCCCCTCGGCCCCTACCCTTTCCCCAACTTCCCCCTCGGCCCCTACCCTTTCCCCAGCTTCCCCCACGGCCCCTACCCTTTCCCCAACCTCCCCCTCGGCTCCCTCCATGTCTCCCTCTCCGGTCCCACCCGAACTCACCCCTCAAGCTCCGCCAGCAACACCTCGCCTCCGCCTGCGGCGGACTGAGGACCCAGATGGCTCTCCCACTTGGCGATCCTCCCTTTTTCCCCTCCGCACCGTCAATCGTACAGTCCAATACTGGCCTTTCTCTGCCTCTGACCTCTACAACTGGAAGACCCATAACCCTTCCTTTTCCCAAGACCCTCAGGCCCTAACCTCGTTGATAGAATCCATTCTCCTCACCCACCAGCCCACCTGGGATGATTGCCAGCAGCTCTTGCAGGTCCTCCTAACCACTGAAGAGAGGCAGCGAGTCCTCCTGGAGGCCCGGAAAAATGTGCCAGGACCAGGGGGCCTCCCAACCCAACTCCCCAATGAAATAGACGAGGGATTCCCCCTCACCCGCCCGGACTGGGACTATGAAACGGCACCAGGTAGGGAGAGTCTCCGAATCTATCGCCAGGCTCTGTTGGCGGGTCTCAAAGGGGCAGGAAAACGCCCCACAAATTTGGCCAAGGTAAGAACTATAACTCAGGAAAGGGACGAAAGCCCGGCAGCCTTCATGGAAAGGCTACTGGAAGGGTTCCGAATGTATACCCCATTCGACCCAGAGGCCCTAGAACATAAGGCCACCATAGCTATGGCATTCATAGACCAAGCTGCATTAGATATCAGAGGGAAACTCCAGAGGCTGGATGGGATCCAGACCTATGGATTACAGGAATTGGTTAGGGAGGCAGAAAAAATATATAATAAAAGAGAAACCCCTGAGGAAAGGGAAGCCAGGTTAGCGAAGGAACAGGAGGAGCGAGAGGATCGTAGGGATCAAAAGAGGGATAAGCATTTAACAAAAATCCTGGCGGCAATAGTGAAAGAAAAAGGACCAGGGAGAGAGGGAGAAAAGCGAAGGCGGCCAAAAGTAGACAAAGACCAGTGTGCCTACTGCAAAGAACGAGGACATTGGATCAAAGATTGCCCCAAGCGTCCCAAAGACCAAAAGAAACCGGCCACTGTCCTCACCCTAGGTGAAGATAGCGAATAGGGGAGTCAAGGCTCTGGAGCCCCCCCGAGCCCCGGCTAACTCTCTCTGTAGGGGGGCAACCCACCACCTTCTTGGTGGACACTGGCGCCCAACATTCAGTTTTGACAAAGGCAGACGGGCCCCTGTCTTCCCGCACATCCTGGGTCCAGGGGGCAACAGGGGGAAAATTGCACAAGTGGACTAACCACCGGACAGTTAATCTTGGACAAGGAATGGTGACACATTCCTTCTTGGTGGTACCTGAATGCCCCTACCCCCTCCTAGGGCGAGATCTTCTGACCAAGCTCGGAGCCCAAATCCACTTCTCCGAGACTGGGGCCCAGGTATTAAATCGGGACGGTCAGCCCATCCAAATTTTAACTGTGTCTCTGCAAGATGAACATCGGCTTTTCGACGCTCCGGTCATCACTAGCCTCCCCAATGTTTGGTTGCAAGACTTTCCCCAAGCTTGGGCGGAAACAGGAGGACTCGGGCTAGCTAAGTATCAAGCCCCAATCATAATTGATCTAAAGCCCACGGCGGTGCCCGTGTCTATCAAGCAATATCCCATGAGCCGAGAGGCTCATATAGGAATTCGGCAGCACATTAACAAATTTCTAGAACTCGGAGTGTTGCGACCTTGTCGCTCGCCCTGGAACACTCCTCTTCTGCCAGTAAAAAAGCCCGGTACTCAGGATTACAGGCCTGTCCAAGACCTGAGAGAAATTAACAAAAGAACCATGGACATCCATCCCACGGTCCCCAATCCTTACAACTTACTCAGCACCTTAAAACCAGGCTATAACTGGTATACAGTATTAGATTTAAAAGATGCTTTCTTCTGTTTGCCTCTGGCCCCCCAAAGCCAAGAACTCTTTGCCTTTGAGTGGAAAGATCCTGAAAAAGGAATTTCGGGCCAATTGACCTGGACCCGGCTTCCCCAAGGATTCAAGAACTCTCCCACTCTCTTCGATGAGGCTCTTCATCGAGACCTGACCGATTTCCGGACCCAAAATCCAGAAGTGACCTTACTCCAATATGTAGATGACCTCCTCCTGGCTGCCCCTACAAAGGAAACCTGCATACAAGGTACCAGGCATCTACTCCAGGAACTGGGTGAAAAAGGATACCGGGCATCTGCCAAGAAGGCACAGCTCTGCCTAGACCAAGGTAACATATCTGGGGTATATCCTGAGTGAAGGGAAAAGGTGGCTCACCCCTGGGCGCATAGAGACAGTGGCTCGCCTTCCACCACCACGAAGTCCCAGGGAAGTACGTGAATTCTTGGGAACTGCTGGGTTCTGTCGCTTGTGGATACCCGGTTTTGCTGAATTGGCCGCCCCCCTTTACGCACTCACCAAGGAAAACACCCCTTTCACCTGGCAGACAGAGCATCAATTGGCTTTTGAGGCACTAAAAAAGGCACTCTTGTCTGCCCCAGCCCTTGGGTTACCGGACACCTCGAAGCCCTTTACCCTCTTCCTGGACGAAAGGCAAGGGATTGCCAAAGGAGTCCTGACCCAAAAATTGGGGCCTTGGAAAAGACCGGTAGCATACCTGTCCAAGAAGCTGGACCCTGTGGCGGCCGGCTGGCCCCCATGTCTTCGTATCATGGCAGCCACCGCTATGCTGGTCAAGGACTCTGCTAAGTTAACCCTTGGGCAGCCACTGACTGTAATTACCCCACATACTCTAGAGGCCATAGTGCGGCAGCCCCCGGACCGATGGATAACCAACGCACGCCTAACCCACTACCAGGCCCTCTTACTGGACACGGACCGCGTCCAGTTTGGCCCTCCGGTCACCCTAAACCCTGCTACGCTGCTGCCGGTACCAGAAGACCAACCAAGCCCACACGATTGTCGGCAAGTACTGGCTGAGACCCATGGAACACGAGAAGACCTTAAAGACCAAGAACTCCCAGATGCGGATCACACCTGGTACACAGACGGCAGCAGTTACCTTGACTCAGGTACTCGGAGGGCGGGAGCAGCGGTAGTAGACGGACACAACACCATTTGGGCACAATCACTACCTCCTGGCACGTCTGCACAGAAGGCTGAGTTAATAGCACTAACCAAGGCCCTAGAGCTGTCCAAGGGAAAGAAAGCTAACATTTATACTGATAGCCGATATGCCTTTGCAACGGCTCATACTCATGGAAGTATCTATGAAAGAAGAGGTCTCCTAACCTCAGAAGGAAAGGAAATCAAGAACAAAGCTGAAATAATTGCCTTATTAAAGGCCCTTTTTCTTCCTCAAGAAGTGGCTATAATTCACTGCCCCGGGCATCAGAAAGGACAGGATCCAGTCGCAGTAGGAAACAGACAGGCTGACCAAGTGGCCAGGCAAGCCGCCAGGGCGGAAGTACTGACTCTAGCCACAGAACCTGACAACACCAGCCACATAACTATTGAACATACTTATACCTCCGAAGACCAGGAAGAAGCAAGAGCCATAGGGGCTACAGAAAACAAAGACACTAGAAACTGGGAAAAAGAAGGGAAAATAGTCCTTCCCCAAAAGGAAGCCCTGGCAATGATCCAGCAGATGCATGCCTGGACACACTTGGGTAATCGAAAGCTAAAATTGTTAATTGAAAAAACTGACTTTCTAATCCCAAGGGCAAGTACACTCATAGAGCAAGTGACATCTGCCTGTAAGGTCTGTCAGCAGGTAAACGCTGGGGCTACCCGAGTGCCAGCAGGGAAACGGACTCGTGGTAACCGCCCGGGAGTCTATTGGGAAATAGACTTCACTGAAGTAAAACCTCACTATGCTGGATATAAGTACTTACTGGTGTTTGTAGATACCTTTTCAGGATGGGTAGAAGCCTACCCCACCCGGCAAGAAACGGCACACATAGTAGCCAAGAAAATTTTAGAAGAAATCTTTCCTAGATTTGGACTTCCCAAGGTAATTGGGTCAGACAACGGGCCGGCCTTCGTTTCTCAGGTAAGTCAGGGGCTCGCCAAGATATTGGGGATTAATTGGAAATTACATTGTACCTATAGACCCCAGAGCTCAGGACAGGTAGAAAGAATGAATAAAACAATAAAAGAGACCCTTACTAAATTGACCTTAGAGACTGGTTTAAAAGATTGGAGACGCCTCCTATCCTTAGCTTTGTTAAGGGCCCGAAATACGCCTAACCGTTTTGGGCTCACTCCATATGAAATCCTCTACGGAGGACCTCCCCCTTTGTCAACCTTGCTTAACTCCTTCTCCCCCTCCGATCCTAAGACTGACCTACAGGCCCGGCTAAAAGGACTCCAAGCAGTACAGGCCCAAATCTGGGCCCCCTTGGCAGAACTGTACCAACCAGGACATCCACAGACCAGTCACCCCTTCCAGGTGGGAGACTCTGTCTACGTTAGACGGCACCGCACTCAAGGACTAGAGCCTCGGTGGAAAGGACCCTACATCGTTCTCCTGACCACGCCCACAGCCATAAAGGTTGACGGAATCTCCACTTGGATCCACGCATCCCATGTCAAGGCTTCTCCAGAGACGCCCGGACCAACACCACCTGAGATATGGAGACTCCGACGCTCCGAGAACCCGCTCAAGATAAGACTCTCTCGTACCTAACTCTCTGCTCATTGTTTGCCCTTCTTCCCTGCGCCGTCTCTAGTATAGCTTTTGACGCTAACCCCCACCGGCCATTTAGCCTGACCTGGCAGATAATTAATTTTAATAATCAAGAGGTCTTAAATGAGACCTCCGAGAATGCTCCTATAGGGACTTGGTTTCCAGACCTCTATTTCAACCTAGAAAAAATAGCAGGAAAGATAAAAGACACAGGCCCCCGGTTTACTGGTCCCACAGGAGTCCTATTAGGGACTCCTCAGGATGGACAAGAATGGAAAAGACAGGCTAGAAGGGTATCCATCAGCCGGAACGGGTTTTATGCCTGTCCCGGATTCAGGACAGGACAAATGAAAAAAACTTGTGGAGATCTGACTCACTTATATTGCAAAAGCTGGTCCTGTGTGACTACTAATGATGGAGAGTGGAAATGGGCCACAAAACCTTGGTACATAACCATGTCCTTTGTCCAGCCCTGTACCACAACCCGATATTCAGAAAATTGCAACCTGGTCCGCATCAAGTTTGAAGATGCAGCAAAATCTGATAACAGATGGATAACAACAGGGTTAATATGGGGCCTCTATTTATACCAGCACAACCCGCCTAAAATTCCCCTCCAAATCAGACTATTGGTCAATCCGGACACTGCCCCTGTTATAGTAGGGCCAAACCAGGTCTTATTAGAAGCTAGGAAGCCCCCGGTTCCCATATCTGAGAAGCCCCAATTAAAGGCTCCTCAAAGTACTTCCCCACCCTTGATCTCCGCCTCCTCTGAATACGCATCCTCAACTCAAGACATCACCCAATGGGCCCCTAACCCAGAAATAGAAAACAGGCTCCTGAATCTCATAAAAGGTTCCTATCTTGCCTTAAATCAGACAAGGCCAGAATTCACCTCCTCTTGCTGGTTATGCCTAGCAACAAGTCCTCCTTATTACGAAGGCATCGCCTCCACTGCTAAGTTCATCAATTCCACTAATCCTACTGGATGCGCGTGGGAACAACGCAATAAACTGACCCTGGCTGAAGTTTCTGGGTCAGGAACTTGCATAGGCCAAGTACCCCCTAGTCATCAGCATCTCTGTAATGTAACCTTGGCAGTACCCAGTTCCAATCACTACTTGGTCCCCTCTGAGGTGGACTGGTGGGCGTGCGACACTGGGCTCACCCCCTGTATATCCACAGCTGTTTTTAACAGCGGCACCCACTATTGCGTATTGGTACAAGTTGTTCCCCGAGTCTACTATCATTCTGGAGACTCTTTTGATCTTCGGTATGAACAAAAAACTCATATAAGACCTAAAAGAGAACCTATCTCCCTCACCCTCGCTGTCATGTTAGGAATTGGAGTAGCGGCTGGAGTTGGGACCGGGACGGCGGCCCTGGTACATGGTAAATACCATCTGCACCAACTTAGAGAAGCCATAGATGAGGACCTTAGAGCCATAGAACACTCCATCACAAAACTTGAAGAGTCTTTAACTTCCCTGTCGGAAGTTGTGTTACAAAACCGACGAGGACTAGAAATTGTCTTTCTAAAAGAGGGCGGGCTCTGTGCAGCCCTAAAAGAGCAATGTTGTTTTTATGCAGATCATTCAGGAGTAGTCAAGGATTCTATGGCAAAACTAAGAGAAAGATTAGACAAAAGAAAAAAGGAGAGAGAATCTCAGCAAAATTGGTTTGAAAATTGGTACAATCGATCCCCTTGGTTTAGCACCCTAATCTCCACCATCTTAGGACCCCTCATCCTACTCACGCTCATCCTGACTTTCGGGCCGTGCATACTCAACCGCTTACTCACCCTTATTAAAAATAGATTAAACATAGTACATGCTATGGTTCTGACCCAACAATACCAGACCCTTAGAACTGAAGAAGAGGCTCAAGATTGAGCCTCTGACACAAAAAGAGGAGGGAATGAAACTAGGCCTCACAAAACCTAAAAAGTTAGCACCAGGTGGCCCTAGATAGGGTCCCACCCTGCCTCGATAGGGTCCCACCCTGCCTCGATAGGGTCCCACCCTGATAGAGTCCCACCCTGCCAATTCCGGAAACAACCTCATGAGGTCCCACCCTGCCAATTCCAGGGGTCTCACCCTGCCTCAAAGTTCCCGGAATCAACAACTCCAGGAAAAAACCTCATAAGGTCCTGCTCTAACCAATTAAACCAAGACCCCTTGCT
>NW_020266779.1:0-1640 GCF_003255815.1 Theropithecus gelada | reverse complement strand
GGAGGTGTGAGGTCTTCAGTTCTTGTCTTCTTAGAGGAAAGAATTCAGCCAAGAAGTAAGCAGTGACAGTGAAGCAGCTGCAGAGTTCATTTAAAGAGACAGTACACTCTGAAAGCCAAGTCAGAGTGGGCTGCTTGGAAAAAGAGACAGCGCTGATCGGCTGGGGAAGCTCCCTTATGAGGGTCTTATATGATTATTCATGAAAGGGGTTGTGAAGGGGTGTTACTAGCAAGCATGTTTTGGGTGGTCTCCTGGGCGCACATGCTCTATGGTGATACATCCTAGTACATATATCACATGTCTTATTAATGTCTGAAATCGCCACCCAGGGGTACGTTTTTTTACCATTATAATGAGTAAATGTTACCTTTAGGGCAAGCCAATTTGAAGCGTGCATGCTCGCTATTAGGGAAAGTCCCTACTGAAGTTATCTCCTGACAGGGTCAGATAAGTCCCAGTTAGGACCAGAGAAGCCGAACCTCAAGTTGACTTGTGGACTTGGGTGACTGAGGGTCTGAGGAGTGAATTGTTTGCTTCACAGTAAAATCGAAAACGTTTATGCAGTACGTGAGTCGATGCATCTTCAACACACGAGTGTCCAGTCTGGCAAACAAGGGGCCACCCTAGGGAAAGATCCAATGACATTATAATCTTGAAACAGGAATGAGAGGAAGAAGGCTGGTGGACATCTCTCTGAGGGCATTAGTTTCCAAATATTTGAGCACGGCGTCCTTTGCAAATCTGGGTGATGGTTATCAAGACAGGCACAAGCGGTATCAGCAACAGGTGTATTTTATAAAAATTAGTTATGTAAACATGCTTGTAAAACTTAAAATACCACAGCAATGTATTTGAAAAGTAAACATCTCTCATTATTACACCCACTAGAGATAACTAGAGGTGGCTAAACAAAAAGCTTGGTGCGTGTTTTATGGACACTGACTGCTGGAATCTTCCAAGTCTATTTGGCTTCTGATTTGGATAGGAAGAGTCAAGACTGAGCTTGACTCAGGAGGAACAGCACTATCTAAATGAATGTAGCTCCAGTATGAATAACAAGAGTTTTTATAGAAAGGGACTCACCTAAAAAGTTATCTGATTTTATTCAATTATTGAACATGATAGTAAAAGTTTGGATAACAAAGGATAGCTGTAGAAACACACATGATGAGAACACAAACTGCGTCTAATATTCATAAACCAGTAAGTATCTGAAACAGGTCTCAATCAATTTAGTTTATTTTGCCAAGGTTAGGGACAGTTGGAAGGAAAAAACACAGAATCATAGAAACAATCTGTAGTCTGTGCCTTCCTCCAAAGATGATGTTGAGGCTTCAATATTTAAAGGGGAAGAGAGTGCTGGAGGGGAAAGAAGAAGGGTATGGTCACATTACTGAATCCACACATTGCACAAGAAAAGGATAAGGCAGGGGAATAGTCAATTTTGTATTCATCTTATGCTCAGTAAGTCAGCACTTCACATAAGGTAAGATGAGGACAGAGCAGCTACCTGTGGGGATATTTAACCTTCTATCTGGAGCTGTGTGCTTAGGAGCAAAAGCAAAGTCAGCTTCTCTCTTGACTCAGCTTTCAGCTTAACTTTCTCCTTTTGGCAGAGTGAAATGGCGTCCCAAGTTTCT
>NW_020266778.1:0-1640 GCF_003255815.1 Theropithecus gelada | reverse complement strand
AAAAAAAAAAAAAAAAAATTAATTGGCCATAAAAGTGTGGATCTATTTCTGGACCTTGTTCTGTTTGATGTATATGTCTGTCCTCATGGCAACGCCACACTGCTGTGATGACTAAAGTTTTTGGGTTTTTTTTTTTTTTTTTTTTTGAAAGAGTCTCGCTCTTGTTGCCCAGGCTGGAGTGCAGTGGTACAATCTCTGCTCACTGCAATCTGCACTTCCTGGGTTCAAGTGATTCTCCTGCCTCAGCCTCCCCAGTAGCCGGGCTTACAGGCGCCCGCCACCATGCCCGGCTAAATTTTTTTTGTATTTTAGTAGAAACGGGGTTTCACCATGCTGGCCAGGCTGGTCTCAAACTCCTGACCTCATGATCCACCCTCCCCAGCCTCCCAAAGTGCTGGGATTACAGGTGTGAGCCACGGCGCCCGGCCTGTTTTGGGTTTTGAGACGGAGTCTCATTCTGTCTCCCAGGCTGGAGTGCAGTGGCTTGATCTCGGCTCACGGCAACCTCTGCCTCCCAGGTTCAAGTGATTCTCCTGCCTCAGCCTCTCAAGTAGCTGGAACTACAGGTGCCCACCACCACTCCGGGCTTATTTTTGTTTTTTTGGTTTTTTGTTTTGAGACAGAATATCACTCTGTCGCCCAGGCTGGAGTGCAATGTGCAGTCTTGGCTCACTGCAACCTCTACTCCCAGGTTCAAGCAATTCTCCTGTCTCAGCCTCCTGAGTAGCTGGTATTACAGGTGTGCACCACCATGCCTGGCTAATTTTTGTATTTTTAGTAGAGACGGGGTTTCACCCTGTTGGCCAGGCTGGTCTGGAACTCCTGGCCTCTTGTGATCCGTCCACCTCGACCTCCCAAAGTGCTGGGATTACAGGCGTGAGCCACCGCTCCCAGCCACGTCCAGGATTTTGTGTGGACATGTTTTCTATTTTCTGTTTCTGCTTAGGAGCGAAATTGCTGGCTCGTATGGTCTTACTCTGCATTTCGCTTATCAGAGAACTGTCCAACCGTTTCCGAAGCGTCTACGTCATTTTACCTTCCTGGTGTATACGGGCTCCAACTGCTCCACATTCTTTCCCACACTAGCTTGCATTTTTTGTATCATAGCCATCCCAGTGCATGTGAAGTAGTCTCTCATTGTTGTTTCTCTGGTTTTTGTTTCCTTTTGTTTTTTTTTTTTTTTTGAGATGGACTCTTGCTCTGTCATCCAGGCTGGAGTGCAGTGGCTCAATCTCAGCTCACCGCAAACTGCCTCCTGGGTTAAAGTGATTCTCCTGCCTCTGCCTCCTGAGTAGCTGGGATTACAGGCACCCACCACCATGCCCGGATTATTTTTGTATTTTTAGTGGAGACGGAGTTTCACCATGTTGGTGAGGCTGGTCTCAAACTCCTGACCTTGTGATCTGCCTGCCGCAGCCTTTCAAAGTGCTGGGATTACAGGGGTGAGCCACCGCACCTGGCCTTGTTTTGTTTTTGAGAGTCTTGCTCTGTCGCCCAGGCTGGTGTAGCTCACTGCAGCTTCAAGCACCGGTACTCAAGTGATCCTCCCACCTCAGCCTCCTGAGTAGCTAGGACCACAGGCACATGCCACCGCACTCAGCTAATTTTTTTTTTTTTTTTTTTTTTTTTTTTTTTTTTTT
>NW_020266777.1:0-1607 GCF_003255815.1 Theropithecus gelada | reverse complement strand
AGAAGTTTCTCAGAAAGCTTCTTTCCAGATTTCATCGGAGGATATTTCCTTTTTCACCAGCGCCCTCTATGGGCTTCAAAATATCACTGTTCAAATTCCACAAGAAGTGTCTTAGCGAAAGGCTTCTTGGGGGAAAGCTGTAATTCTGTGAGGTGATTTCACAGAACACAAAGAAGTTTCTCAGAAAGCTTCTTTCCCTTTGTTATCGGAGGATATTTCCTTTGGCCCTAGAGTCTTAAAAGGGATCCGAAATATCTGTTCTCAGATTCCACAGAAAGAAGGCTAGCAAAGAGATCCACGAAATGCAGATGTAACTCTGTGAGATGAATTCACAGAACAGTAAGCAGTTTCTCAGAAAGCTTCTTTCCAGATTTCATCTGAGGATATTTCCTTTTTCACCAGCGCCCTCTATGGGCTTCCAAATATCACTTTTCAATTCCACAAGAACTGTTTTAGCGAAAGGCTTCTTGAGGGGAAAGCTGTAACTCTGTGAGGTGATTTCACAGAACACAAAAAATTTTCTCAGAAAGTTTCTTTCTCTTTGTTATCAGAGGATATTTCCTTTGGCACCACCGTCTTCAAAGGGATCCTAAATATCTGTTCTCAGATTTCACAGAAATAAGGCTACCAAAGAGATCCACGAAATAAGGATGTAACTCTCTGAATGGAAGCCACAAATCACAGAGCAGTTTCTCAGAAAGCTTCTTTCCAGTTTTTCTCTGAGGATATTTTCTTTATCACAGTTGCCTTCTTGGGGCTTCCAAATATCACTTTGGGAATTCCACAAGAACAGGCTTAGCGAACGGCTTCCTGAGGGGAAAGCTGTAACCCTGTGAGATGAATTAAGAGAACACTAAGAAGTTTCTCAGAAAACTTCTTTCCAGATTTCATCGGAGGTATTTCATTTTTCAGCAGCGCCCTCTATGGGCTTCTAAATATCACTTTGGAAATTCCACAAGAACTGTCGTAGCGAAAGGCTTCTTGAGAGGAATGCTGTAACTCTGTGAGGTGATTTCACAGAACACAAAGAAGTTTCACAGAAAGCTTCTTTCTCTTTGATATCGTAGGATATTTCCTTTGGCCCTAAAGTCTTCAAAGGGATCCGTATTATATATTCTCAGATTCCACAAACATAAGGCTAGCAAAGTGATCCACGAAATACAGATGTAACTCTGTGAGTGGAAGTCACACATCACAAAGCAGTTTCTCAGAAAGCCTCTTTCCAGTTTTTCTCTGAGGATATTTTCTTTTTCAACATAGCCCTCTATAGCCTTCCAAATATCACTTTGCGAATTCCACAAGAACAAGCTTAGCGAGTGGCTTCTTGAGGGGAAAGCTGTACCTCTCTGAGCTGAATTAACAGAACACTAAGAAGTTTCTCAGAAAGCTTCTTTCCAGATTTCATCGGAGGATATTTCCTTTTTCACCAGCGCCCTCTATGGGCTTCAAAATATCACTGTTCAAATTCCACAAGAAGTGTCTTAGCGAAAGGCTTCTTGGGGGAAAGCTGTAATTCTGTGAGGTGATTTCACAGAACACAAAGAAGTTTCTCAGAAAGCTTCTTTCCCTTTGTTATCGGAGGATATTTCCTTTGGCCCTAGAGTCTT
>NW_020266776.1:0-1641 GCF_003255815.1 Theropithecus gelada | reverse complement strand
CCCCAAAATCTTGGCTGTTGTGAACAGTGCTGCAATAAACATGTGTGTGCATACATCTCTTTGAGATACTGGTTTCATGGATTTTGAATCTATATCCAGCAGAGAAATTGCTGAGTCATATGGTGGTTCTTATTTTGAATTTTTTGATGAAGCTTATACTGTTTTTCATAATTACTGTACCAATCTACATTTCCACCAATTGTGTACAAGAGAGAAAACTAAAAGCTTTTCCACCAAGATCTGCTATGAGACAGGGATGCTCACTCTCACCACTTCTGTTCAACACAACATGGAAGTCCTAGCAATGGCAATCAAACAAGAAAAAGCAATAAAAGGAATCCACAGAAAGGAGGAAGTAACATTTCCTCAATTTGTAGAGAACATGATCCTATGTGTAAAACACCCCAGAGTTTCACAAAGTGAAACCAGTGTTAGAACTAATAAATGAATCCAGTTAAGTTGTAGGATATATAAATAATAACCAACTGAAAAAGAAATCAAGAAAACAATCCCATTTACAACAGCATATAAAAAAATAAAGTGCCAGGGAATAAATTTAACCAAAGAGGTGAAAGATCTGTGTGCTGAAAGCTAAGAAACATTGATGAGAGAAATTTGAAGAAGACACAAATAAATGCTAGGATATTGTGTTCATGACTTGAAATGATTAATATTGCAAAAATGTCCTCACTGCCCAAGGCAATGAACAGACTCAATTCAACCCCTATCAAAATCCTAGGGGCATTATTTATAGAAATAGAAAAAAAAATCTACAATGCATATAGAATATAATAGACTCCAAATAGACAAAACAAGAATGAGAAAGAAAACCAAAGTTGGAGGTATCACACTTTCTGATTTAAAGTTATATTACAAAGCTATAGTAATCAAAACAGTACAGTACTTTCATAAAAACAGACTCATATACCAATGAACGAGAATGAGAGCCCAGGAATAAATCCAAACATGGATGGTACACTAATTTTTGACAAGAGCACTAAGAGGACACAATGGAGAAAAGCCAGTCTCTTCAACAAATCATACTGGGAAAACTGGATTTCCTTGTGAAAAAGAATGAAATCAGATGCTTATTTTACACCAAACACAAAAATCAATTCAAAATGGTTTAAAGACCTTGACGTAAAACCTGAAACCATAAAACTGCAAGAAGAAAACAGTTGCTAAAAGCTCTTTAACATTGCCCTTGGCAGTGATTCTTGGATGTCACATCAAAAACTCAGGCTACGAAAGCAATAAATAAATAAATAAATAAATAGGACTACGTCAAACTAAAAAGCTTCTGCAAAGCAAGGGAAATAATCAACAAAATAAAATGGCAGCCCATAGACTGGGAAAGCATACACCTGATAAAGGTCTGTATGAGTTAATTCTCGCATTCCTATAAAAAAAACAAAAACAAAAACACCTGATGACTGGGTAATTCATAAAGAAAAGAGGTTTAATTGGCCTATGGTTCTGCAGGCTGTACAGGAAGCATAGTGCTGACATCCGCTCAGCTTCTGAGTAGGCTTCAGGAAACTTACAGTCATGTCAGAAGGTCAACAGGGAGCTAGCACATGGTATGGCTGGAGCAGGAGAAAAACCAGCACATGTCATGGCTGGAGCAGTGCTGGCATCTGC
>NW_020266775.1:0-1641 GCF_003255815.1 Theropithecus gelada | reverse complement strand
CTCAGATGAAATCTGGAAAGAAGCTTTCTGAGATACTGCTTAGTGTTCTGTTAATTCATCTCACAGAGTTACATCTCTGTTTCATGGATCTCTTTGCTAGCCTTATTTCTTTGGAATCTGAGAATAGATATTTCGGATCCCTTTGAAGACTATAGGGCGAAAGAAAATATCCTCCCATAACAAAGAGAAAGAAGCTTTCTGAGAAACTTCTTTGTATTCTGTGAAATCATCTCACAGAGTTACAGCTTAACCCTCAAGAAGCCTTTGGCTAAGACAGTTCTTGGGAATTGACAAAGTGATATTTGGAAGCCCATTGAGGGCTATGGTGCAAAAGGAAATATCCTCAGATGAAATCTGGAAAGAAGCTTTCTGAGCAACTGCTTAGTGTTCTGTTAATTCATCTCACAGAGTTACATCTGTATTTCGTGGATCTCTTTGCTAGCCTTATTTCTGTGGAACCTGAGAACAGATACTTCGGATCCCTTTGAAGACTATAGGCGCAAGGAAATATCCTCCCATAACAAAGAGAAAGAAGCCTTCCGAGAAACTTCTTTGTGTTCTGTGAAATCATCTGACAGAGTCACAGCTTTCCCTCCAGAAGCCTTTCGCTAAGACAGTTCTTGTGGAATTGGCAAAGTGATATTTGGAAGCCCATAGAGGGCTATGGTGAAAAAGGAAATATCCTCAAATGAAATCTGGAAAGAAGCTTTCTGAGAAACTGCTTAGTGTTCTGTTAATTCATCTCACAGAGTTACATCTGTATTTCGTGGATCTCTTTGCTAGCCTTATTTCTGTGGAATCTGAGAACAGATATTTCGGATCCCTTTGAAGACTATAGGGCCAAAGGAAACATCCTCCGGTAACAAAGAGAAAGAAGCTTTCTGAGAAAATTTCTGTTTTCTTTGAAGTCATTTCACAGAGTTCCAACTTTCCCCTCAAGGAACCTTTCGCTAAGACAGTTCTTGTGGAATTTTTAAAGTGATATTTGAAAGCCCATAGAGGGCTATGTTGAAAAAGGAATTATCCTGAGATGAAATCTGGAAAGAAGCTTTCTGAGAGACTGCTTAGTCTTCTGTTAACTCATCTCACAGAGTTACATCTTTATTTCTAGTATGTCTTTGCTATCCCTATTTCTGTGGAATCTGAGAACAGATAATCCGGATCCCTTTGAAGAATATAGGGCCAAAGGAAACATAATCCGATAACAAAGAGAAAGAAGCTTTCTGAGAAACTTCTTTGTGTTCTGTGAAATCATCTCACAGAGTTACAGCTTTCCCCTCAAGAAGCCTTTCGATAAGACAGTTCTTGTGGAATTGGCAAAGTGATATTTGGAAGCCCATAGAGGGCTATGGTGAAGAAGGAAATATCCTCAGATGAAATCTGGAAAGAAGCTCTGTGAAACTGCTTAGTGTTCTGTTAATTCATCTCACAGAGTTACATCTGTATTTCGAGGATCTCTTTGCTAGCCTTATTTCTGTGGAATCTGAGAACAGATATTTCGGATCCCTTTGAAGACTATAAGGCCAAAGGAAATATCCTCCGATAACAAAGAGAAAGAAGCTTTCTGAAAAACTTCTTTGTGTTCTTTGAAATCATCTCATAGAGTTACAGCTTTCCCTTGAAGAAGCCTTTCGCTAAGAC
>NW_020266774.1:0-1641 GCF_003255815.1 Theropithecus gelada | reverse complement strand
CTTTGAAGACTATAGGGCCAAAGGAAATATCCACCGATAACAAAGAGAAAGAAGCCTTCTGAGAAACTTCTTTGTGTTCTGCGAAATCATCTAACAGAGTTACAGCTTTTCCCTCAACAAGCCATTCGCTAAGTCGCTTCTTGTGGAATTGGCAAAGTGATATTTGGAAGCCCATAGAGGGCTATGGTGAAAAAGGAAATATCCTCAGCTGAAATCTGGAAACAAGCTTTCTGAGAAACTGCTTAGTGTTCTGTTAATTCATCTCACAGAGTTACATCTGTATTTCGTGGATCTTTTGCTAGCTTTATTTCTGTGGAATATGAGAACAGATATTTCGGATCCCTTTGAAGACTACAGGGCCAAAGGAAATATGCTCCGATAAGAAAGAGAAAGAAGCTTTCGGAGAAACTTCTTTGTGTTCTGTGAAATCGTCTCACACAGTTACAGCTTTCCCCTCAAGAAACCTTTCACTAAGACACTTCTTCTGGAATTGGCAAAGTGATATTTGGAAGCCCTTAGAAGGCTATGGTGAAAAAGAAAATATCCTCAGATGAAATCTGGAAAGAAGGTTTCTGAGAAACTGCTGAGTGTTCTGTTAATTCTTCTCACACAGTTACATCTGTATTTCGTGGATCTCTTTGCTAGTCTTATTTCTGTGAAATCTGAGAACAGATATTTCGGATCCCTTTGAAGACTATAGGGCCAAAGGAAACATCCTCCGATAACAAAGAGAAAGAAGCTTTCTGAGAAACTTCTTTGTGTTCTGTGAAATCACCTAAGAGAGTTACAGCTTTCCCCTCAAGAAGCCTTTGGCTAAGACAGTTCTCGTGGAATTGCCAAAGTGATATTTTGAAGTCCCTAGAGGGCTATGGTGAAAAAGGAAATATCCACAGATGAAATCTGGAAAGAAGCTTTCTGAGAAACTGCTTAGTGTTCTGTTAATTCATCTCACAGACTTACATCTGTATTTCGTGGATCACTTTGCTAGCCATATTTCTGTGGAATCTGAGAACAGCTATTTCGGATCCCTTTGAAGACTATAGGGCCAAAGGAAATATCCTCCGAAAAGAAAGAGAAAGAAGATTTCTGAGAAACTTCTTTGTGTTCTGTGAAATCATCTCACCGAGTTACAGCTTTCCCCTCAAGAACTCTTTCGCTAAGTCAGTTCTTGTGGAATTGGCAAAGTGATATTTGGAAGCCCGTAGAGGGCTATGGTGAAAAAGAAAATATCCTCAGCTAAAATCTGGAAAGAAGCTTTCTGAGAAACTGCTTATTGTTCTCTTAATTCATCTCACAGAGTTACATCTGTATTTCGTGCATCTCTTTGCTAGCTTTATTTCTGTGGAATCTGAGAACAGATATTTCGGATCCCTTTGAAGACTATAGGGCCAAAGGAAATATCCTCCGATAACAAAGAGAAAGAAGCTTTCTGAGAAACTTCTTTGTGTTCTTTGAAATCATCTCACAGAGTTACAGCTTTCCCCTCCAGAAGCCTTTCGCTAAGACAGTCCTTGTGGAATTGGCAAAGTGATATTTGGAAGCCCATAGAGGGCTCTAGTGAAAAAGGAAATATCCTCAGCTGAAATCTGGAAACAAGCTTTCTGAGAAACTGCTTAGTGTTCTGTTAATTCATCTCACAGA
>NW_020266773.1:976-1641 GCF_003255815.1 Theropithecus gelada | reverse complement strand
AGAGAGTTCTTGTGGAATTGGCAAAGTGATATTTGGAAGCCCTTAGACGGCTATGGTGAAAAAGGAAATATCCTAAGATGAAATCTGGAAAATAGCTTTCTGAGAAACTGCTTAGTGTTCTGTTAATTCATCTCACAGAGTTACATCTGTATTTCTTGGATCTCTTTGCTAGCCTTATTTCTGTGCAATGTGAGAACAGATATTTCGGATCCCTTTGAAGACTATAGTGCCAAAGGAAATATCCTCAGATAAGAAAGGGAAAGAAGCTTTCGTAGAAACTTCTTTGTGTTCTGTGAAATCATCTCACAGTGTTACAGCTTGCCCCTCAAGAAGCCTTTCGCTAAGACAGTTCTTGTGGAATTGACAAAGTAATATTTGGAAGCCCTTAGAGGGCTAGGCTGAAAAAGGAAATATTATCAGATGAAATCTGGAAGGAAGATTTCTGAGAAACTTCTTAGTGTTCTGTTAATTCATCTCACAGAGTTACATCTGTATTTCATGGATCTCTTTGCTAGCCTTATTTCTGTGGAATCTGAGCACCGATATTTCGGATCCCTTTGAAGAGTATAGGGCCAAAAGAAAAATCCTCCGGTAACAAAGAGAAAGAAGCTTTCTGAGAAACTTCTTTGTGTTCTGTGAAATCATCTCACAGAGTTACAGCTTTC
>NW_020266773.1:0-958 GCF_003255815.1 Theropithecus gelada | reverse complement strand
AAATATCCTCAGATAAGAAAGGGAAAGAAGCTTTCGTAGAAACTTCTTTGTGTTCTGTGAAATCATCTCACAGTGTTACAGCTTTCCCCTCAAGTGGCCTTTCGATAAGACAGTTCTTGTGGAATTGACAAAGTAATATTTGGAAGCCCTTAGAGGGCTAGGCTGAAAAAGGAAATATTATCAGATGAAATCTGGAAAGAAGCTTTCTGAGAAACTTCTTAGTGTTCTGTTAATTCATCTCACAGAGTTACATCTGTATTTCATGGATCTCTTTGCTAGCCTTATTTCTGTGGAATCTGAGCACCGATATTTCGGATCCCTTTGAAGTGTATAGGGCCAAAAGAAAAATCCTCCGGTAACAAAGAGAAAGAAGCTTTCTGAGAAACTTCTTTGTGTTCTGTGAAATCATCTCACAGAGTTAACAGCTTTCTCCTCAAGAAGCCTTTCGCTAAGACAGTTCTTGTGTAATTGGCAAAGTGATATTTGGAAGCCCGCGGAGGGCTAATGTGAAAAAGGAAATATCCTCAGATGAAATCTGGAAAGAAGATTTCTGAGAAACTGCTTATTGTTCTGTTAATTCAACTCAAAGAGTTACATCTGTATTTCGTGTATCTCTTTCCTAGCCTTATTTCTGTGGAATCTGAGAACAGATATTTCGGATCCCTTTGAAGACTATAGGGCGAAAGGAAATATCCTCCGGTAACAAAGAGAAAGAAGCTTTCTGAGAAACTTCTTTGTGTTCTGTGAAATCATCTCACAGAGATACAGCTTTTCCCTAAAGAAGCCTTTCGCTAAGACAGTTCTTGTGGAATAGGCAAAGTGATATTTGGAAGCCCCTAGAGGTCTATGGTGAAAAAGGAAATATCCTAAGCTGAAATCTGGAAAGAAGCTTTCTGAGAAACTGCTTAGTGTTCTGTTAATTCATCTCACAGAGTTATATCTGTATTTCGTGGATCTC
>NW_020266772.1:0-1641 GCF_003255815.1 Theropithecus gelada | reverse complement strand
TGTGGAATCCGAGAACAGATATTTCGGATCCCTTTGAAGACTATAGGGCCAAAGGAAATATCCTCTGAGAACAAAGAGAAAGCAGCTTTCTGAGAAACTTCTTTGTGTTCTGTGAAATCACCTCACAGTGTTACAGCTTTCCCCTCAAGAAGACTTTCGTTAAGAAAGTTCTTGTGGGATTGGCAAAGTGATATTTGGAAGCCCATAGAGGGCTATGGTGAAAAAGGAAATATCCTCCGAGGAAATCTGGAAAGAAGCTTTCTGATAAACTACTGTGTGATGTGTGACTTCCACTCACAGAGTTACATGTGTATTTCGTGGATCTCTTTGCTAGCCTTATTTCTGTGGGATCTGAGAACAGATATTTCGGATCCCTTTGAAGACTATAGGGCCAAAGGAAATATCCTCCGATAACAAAGAGAAAGAAGCTTTCTGAGAAACGACTTTGTGTTCTGTGAAATCATCTCAAAGAGTTACAGCTTTCCTCTCAAGAAGCCTTTCGCTCAGACAGTTTTTGTGGAATTTTCAAAGTGATATTTGGAAGCCCATAGAGGGCTATGGTGATAAAGGAAATATCCTCAGATGAAGCCTGGAAAGAAGCTTTCTGAGAAACTGCTTAGTGTTCTGTTAATTCATCTCACAGAGTTACATCTGTATTTCGTGGATCTCTTTCATAGCCCTATTTCTGTGGAATCCGAGAACAGATATTTCGGATCCCTTTGAAGACTATAGGGCCAAAGGAAATATCCTCCAATAACAAAGAGAAAGAAGCTTTCTGAGAAACATCTTTGTGTTCTGTGAAATCATCTCACAGAGTTACAGCTTTCCCCTCAAGAAGCCTTTCGCTAACACAGTTCTTGTGGAATTGGAAAAGTGATATTTGGAAACCCATAGAGGGCTATGGTGATAAAGCAAATATCCTCAGATGAAATCTGGAGAGAGGCTTTCTGAGAAACTGCTCTTTGATGTGTGACTTCCACTCACAGAGTTACATCTGTATTTCGTGGATCTCTTTGCTAGCCTTATTTCTCTGGAATCTGAAAACAGATATTTCGGATCCCTTTGAAGACTATAGGGCCAAAGGACATATCCTCCGATAACAAAGAGAAAGAAGCTTTCTGAGAATCTTCTTTGTGTTCTGCGAAATCATCTCACAGAGTCACATCTTTCCCCTCAAGAAGCCTTTTGCTAAGAAACTTCTTGTGGAATTGGCAAAGTGATGTATGGAAACCCATAGAGGGCTATGGTGAAAAAGCACATATCCTCAGATGAAATCTGGAAAGAAGATTTCTGAGAAACTGCTCTGTGATGTGTGACTTCCACTCCCAGAGTTACATCTGTATGTCGTGGATCTCTTTGCTAGCCTTATTTCTGTGGAATCTGAGAACAGAGATATCGGATCCCTTTGAAGACTATAGGGCCAAAGGACATATCCTCCAATAATTGCTAGCCTTATTTCTGTGGAATCTGAGAACAGATATTTCGGATCCCTTTGAAGACTGTAGAGCCAAAGGAAATATCCTCCGATAAAAAAGAGAAAGAATCTTTCTGAGAAAGTTCTTTGTGTTCTGTGAAATCATCTCACAGAGTTACAGATTTGCCCTCAAGAAGCCGTTCGCTAAGGCACTTCTTGTGGAATTG
>NW_020266771.1:0-1641 GCF_003255815.1 Theropithecus gelada | reverse complement strand
TTCAAAGGGATCTGAAATATCAGTTCTCAGATTCCACAGAAATAAGGCTAGCTAAGAGATTCACGAAATACAGATGTAACTCTGTGAGATGAATTAGCAAAACACTAAGCAGTTTCTCAGAAAGCTTCTTTCCATATTTCATCTGAGGATATTTCCTTTTTCACCATAGTCCTCTATGGGCTTCCAAATATCACTTTGCCAATTCCACAAGAACGGTCTTAGCGAAAGGCTTCTTAGGGGGATAGCTGTAACTCTGTGAGATGATTTCACAGAACACAAGGAAGTTTCTCAGAAGGCTTCTTTCTCTTTGTTTTCGAGGATATTTCCTTTGGCCCTCTAGTCTTCAAAGGGATCCGAAATATCTGTTCTCACATTCCACAGAAATAAGGCTAGCAAAGAGATCCACGAAATACAGATGTAACTGTGAGATGAATTAACAGAACACTAAGAAGTTTTTCAGAAAGCTTCTTTCCAGATTTCATCTGAGGATATTTCCTTTTTAACCATAGCCCTCTACGGGCTTCCAACTATCACTTTGCCAATTCCACAAGAACTGTCTTAGCGAAAGGCTTCTTGAGGGGAAAGCTGTAACTCTGTGAGATGATTTAACAGAACAGAAAGAGGTTTCTCAGAAAGCTTCTTTCTCTTTGTTATCAGAGGATGTTTCCTTTGGCCCTGTAGTCTTCAAAGGGATCTGAAATATCTGTTCTCAGATTACATAGAAATAAGGCTAGCAAAGAGATCCACGAAATACAGATGTAACCCTGTGAGACGAATTAACAGAACACTAAGCAGTTTCTCATACAGCTTCTTTCCAGATTTCAGCTGAGGATATTTCCTTTTTCAACATAGCCCTCTATGGGCTTCCAAATATCACTTTGCCAATTCCACAAGAACTGTCTTAGCCAAAGGCTTCTGAGGGGAAAGCTGTAACTCTGTGAGATGATTTCAAAGAACACAAAGAAGTTTCTCAGAAAGCTTCTTTCTCTTTGTTATCGGAGGATATTTCCTTTCGCCCTATAGTCTTCAAAGGGATCCGACATATCTGTTCTAGGATTCCAGAGAAATAACGTTACCAAAGAGATCCAGGAAATACAGATGTAATTGTGTGAGATGAATTAACAGAACACTAAGCAGTTTCTAAGAAATCTTCTTTCCAGATTTCATCTGAGGATATTTCCTTTTCCACCATAGCCCTCTAAGGGCCTCCAAATATCACCTTGCCAATTCCACAAGAACTGTCTTAGTGAAAGCCTTCCTGAGGGGAAAGCTACAACTCTGTGTGATGATTTCACAGAACACAAAGAAGTTTCTCAGAAAGCTTCTTTCTCTTTGTTATCGGAGGATATTTCCTTTGGCCCTATATTCTTCAAAGGGATCTGAAATATCAGTTCTCAGATTCCACAGAAATAAGGCTAGCAAAGAGATTCACGAAATACAGATGTAACTCTGTGAGAAGAATTAACACAACACTAAGCAGTTTCTCAGAAACTTCTTTCCAGATTTCATTGACGATATTTCCTTTTTCACAATAGCCCTCTATGGGCTTCCAAATATCACTTTTCCAATTCTAGAAGAACTGTCTTTGCGAAAAGCTTCTAGAGGGGAAAGCTGTAACTCTGTGAGATGATTTCACAGAAC
>NW_020266770.1:0-1642 GCF_003255815.1 Theropithecus gelada | reverse complement strand
TTGTCACGAAGGAATGTTGATTTTTTTTTCAGCATTTACTGAAGTGATTATATGGTGTTTGTTATTGATTCACTGAATGTGATGTTGCACATTTATTTATTTGGGTTTATTGAATCATCCTCATATTCCTGGAATGAATTCCACTTGATCATGGCAGATCATCTTTTTATGTGTTGTCAAATGCAATTTTCAAGTATTCTGTTGAGGACTTTTTGCGTCTGTGTTCATCAGGGATATTTGCCTATGGTTTTCTTTTTTTGTTGTGTCTTGGTTTGGTTTTTGTACCAGGGTCATGCTGTCCTCATAGAACAAGTTTTGAAGCCTTCATTCCTTTTCATTTTTTTGAGGAATATTTTGAGTAAAATTGGTATTAGCTCTTTTAAACATGTTTGGTAGAATTCAGCAGTACAACCATGATTATTGTGTTTTTCTTTGATGGAAGACTTTTTATTACTGCTTTAATTGCATTACTCATTATTGTTCTGTTCAGGTTTTTTATTTCTTCATCATTCTATCTTGGGAATTTGTTATGTGTCCAGAAATTTATTGATTTCACCTAGATTTTTCAATTTGTTTTTATATAGGTGTTTTTAATAATCTCTTACCATCCTTCGTATTTCTGTGTTATCAGTTGTAATGTCTCCTTTTTCAGCTATGATTTTATTTGTTTCCTTTTTCTTTTCCTTAGTCTAGTTAAAGCTTGTCAGTTTTGATTTTTTTTCCTAAAAATTCCAGTTCTTTGTTCCATTGATTGTTTGTATTTTTTGTTTCTATTTTTAAATTTTCCTCTTTAATCTTCATGATATTTTTTCTACTAAATTTAGCATTTCATTTTTCTTGTTTTTCTCATTACTTCAGGTGTACTGTCAGGTTGACTATTTGAGATCTTTCTACTTTTCTGATGTAGGCATTTATAGCTATGCACTTTTCCTCTTACAACTGCCTTTGCTGCATCCCACAGGAATTTTTATGTTATGTTTCCATTCTTATTTGTTTCAATAAATTTTTAATTATTTTATTTATTTATTTATTGGTTGTTCATGAGCATGTATTTTAATTTCCATATATTTGTACAGTTTTTAAAGTTTCTCCTGTTACTGATTTCTAGTACTGTTTCACTGTGGTCAGAAAAGATACTTGATATGATTTCAGTTGTTAAAAATGTGTTGTGACTTGTTTTTTGGCCTAACACATAGTCTGTCTTGGAGAATAATCCATGTGCTACTCAGTGGAATTTGCATTGTGCAGTTGTGGAGTGGAGAGCTGTGTAAATATTAGGTCCATTTGGAATAGAGTACAGTTTAACTGATGATGTTTTGTTGTCTGGATGATCTGTCCATTGATGATAGTGGGGTGTTGGTTATAGTGGAGCATTGAGGTATTCTATTACTGTATTGCAGTCCATCTGTCTTGTAAGGTTTGTTGATACTTGCTTCTGTGTTTAGTGCTTGAGTGCTGGTTGCCTATGCACTTATAATTGTTATGCTGCTGTTTACTTCTTTCTGACTATATGATTATCTTCATTTTTTTTCCTTTTTTGACTGAAAGTCTGTTTTATGTAAGTAGAGCTACTCCTGCTTTTTCTGTTTCCATTGGTATGGGATATCTTGTATCATCCCTTCACTTTCAGTCTATATATTAT
>NW_020266769.1:0-7938 GCF_003255815.1 Theropithecus gelada | reverse complement strand
CCTCCTCATCTCGCTGCATGCCACTGTTCACGCTTCTTGGGATCCACGTGGATGGGCGGACACGGGACTCCTAGGCTAATTATCATGGCTCAAGCACAGGGCTGCAGGACCTCGGTCCCCCACCTCCCAGCACCCTCAAAATGAGAGGTGTGGGGTGTGCCCGTGCTCTCCTGGGTGGGCGTCCCATGCTCCAGGAAGCAGAAACTGCAGGACAAAGCTGGCACAAGTGACATGCCCATGTGGCTGCCGGCTTCCAGCTTGGGACCTGCTGAGGCCAGAGGACACCTGCCCAGGACACACCCTGCACCAGGGTGGGGGTAGGGGTGGGTTTTGGCGTGGGAATGGGGATGGGAGCAGCCACTGCACACCAGTCCCTGGCTGACTTCCTGTCCTGCACCTTGTCATGCAAGGCCTCCCATCCCACCCCTACCCCTGCCTCTCACCACCTCCACTCCTAGGCTGTCCAGATCCAGGCTCCAGAAGTCTCCGAGGATCCAAGAACTAAAGGCAACCACTGGGCTCCTCAGCCCTGAGTCCATGAGTTAGTCACCCCGCTGCAGGCTGACAAACCTTGGCTGTCACTGATCCTCTACCCCAAACCAGCCACAGCCCCATCACCCCACCAGCATTACCACCTCCTCCTAACCACAGCCCTGAGAGCTCTACTTCCTGGTAAGCTTCCCCCTTCCCACCCCGGTCCAGGCAAGTCCAAAGGCCGGAGCCCTCCACCCACCCTTCCTGGGGGTCCTTCTACTGTCTGCTTGCCCAGATGTCTTAACCCGGCTTTCCCAAGCTACAACAAGTGACAGGGATGAGCCCCCGGCCTCTGCCAGGAAGATTTGCCAAAATGTTTTCCATTTAGAAGCAGGAGCAGTGATGGAGCCTAAGGATGACCCCAGGATTGTCACTCAAGCAGCAAGAAGGACAAGAAGCCCAGTTTGCCAGGGCGCGGTGGCTCAAGCCTGTAATCCCAGCACTTTGGGAGGCCGAGGTGGGCAGATCACGAGGTCAAGAGATTGAGACCTTCCTGGCTAACATGGTGAAACCCCGTCTCTACTAAAAAATACAAAAAACTAGCCGGGTGAGGTGGCAGGCACCTGTAGTCCCAGCTACTCAGGGGGCTGAGGCAGGAGAATGGCATAAACCCGGGAGGCGGAGTTTGCAGTGAGCTGAGATCAGGACACTGCATTCCAGCCTGGGTGACAGAGCAAGACTCCATCTCAAAAAAAAAAAAGAAGCCCAGTTTGCTACCCTGACCCTTGGAGGACTTGGCCAGGGCTTCACAAGGCCCTGCAGGGGCAGCAGGGCAGCAAATCCACCCTTCTCTGGAGGAAGCAGCCACCATCCTCAGGAAGCAGCTGATGGGGGCGCACTGGCAGAGCCCTCGTGTGCTGCCGTGCAGGGCCAGCAGGTCTGTACTCAGATTTAGCCCTGGGGAGTCACAAGATAGACCGAGACCCTCACAGGTCTGGCTCTGTGTCCCCACCCAAACCTCATCTGGAATTGTAATCCTCTTGTTGCAAGGGAGGAACCTGGTGGGAGGGGATTGGATTTGGGGACAGTTTCCCCTGTGCTGCTCCCCTGATAGTGAGGGAGTTCTCAGGAGAGTTGATGGTTTTAAAGTGTGGCACTTCCTCGTTCTCCACTCACTCCCTCCTGCCGCCTTGTGAAGAAGGTGCCCGTTTCCCCTTCTCCTTCCCCCAAGATTGAAGTTTCCTGAACTATGAGTCAATTAATCCTGTTTCCTTTATAAATTACCCAATCTCAGGTATTTCTTTATGGCAGTGTGAAAACAAACCAGTACAGACCTTTCCTGAGGTACCTTCTCCTTAGGCACTGGCTGCCCCCGTGCTCCTCCTCTGCTCCCTGGTCTTTCTTTTCCCAAGTGATCCACATGGCCAGCCCCAGCCCCATCCTACTGTAGCCCGTGTGGCCGCTGGAGAGGCCGCGCTCCTTTCCTCACCCCGAGGGGGCCTGATATGCTCTTTGGATCCTGGAGGAAACTAACCCCCTATTCTCACACTGGTGCAACTTCTTCCAAGACCTCAAAGCTGGACAATGTGAACTGGTCTTTTTTCTTGTCTCCTCTTGCTAGGGCTGTCATTGGGACAGTCCTAGATGGGGAATGGGGGTGGGGGGGAACAATGGATGAATGGACAGTAGTCCAGGGAGTATATCCCCGTCTGTCCTGAACGGGGCCCTTCCTCCAATGAGAAGCCTTTCTGAGTGAGTTTATACGGTCATTGCTTGGTATCCATGAATGATTAGTTCTAGGGTCCCCAGGGATGCCAAAATCCATGGATGCTCAAGTCTCTGACATAACATGGCCTAGTATTTACATATAAGCTATGCACATCCTCCCATAGACATTAGACCATTACTAGATTATTCATGATACGTAATACAATGCAGATGCTACATAAATGGTTGGGATACTGTATTCTTTAGGGAATGATGAGAAGAACAAAGTCTGCACATGTTCAGTAGAGACATAACCATCCAGTTTATTTTCTGAATATTTTCCGTCTGCTGTTGCTGAATCCACAGATGCAGAGCTCCCGGATAGGAGGGCCAAGTGTGCTTTGAGAGCAGGGTGGGTGAGGTTGCTAATGAGTACAGGGGAGCAGGTGTCAATCATGGGCGCCCTGCATTGTGGCATCTGGACGCCCTGTCTCAGGACTTGAGACTCTGTTTGGATGGCACAGGCAGACTCAGCCCAGGTCAAAGCCCACCTCTTGAAGGTTCATTTTATCCCAAGCTCTTTCTGGAGCCTGGAATTTGGCATCCCCTAGCCCCTGAGTGGTTTTAGATGACATGTCTGAAAGAATGAGCCCCTACTGTGTGCCCAGCACTTTCCCCACAAGATCCTCTAGCTAAAATATCCAAGGGTCAGGGAGAGAAATACCCAGTTAAAATATCAGAAATGAAAAAAGACATACCATTAGAGACACTAAAAAAGACCATTAGGTAATAGTATTAGCATTTGTGTTCTGAGATTCAACAGCAGCAGTCACTTTCCTCCACCCCTATGTGTATCCCAGACCACCCTGGGCAGGGACAGCTGAGGTCAGGGCAGTGTGATGCTGGTCCTGGGCCTCGGGGGTGACAGTGGTGAGGAAGTGGGTGCACACATGAGTGGGGAAGCCAGGCCTGGCCAGAGAAGCAACACATGGGTGCACAGACCTGTTTACCCACATACACGTGTGGAGGCACGTGTGCAAACACATTGCAGGCAGGCATGTGGCCGCCTCAGGCAGCGGAGGACCCTGACTCTGGGCCCTGCTGACCCGGGCAAGGCCCCACTGTGATGCGTGCCATGACCTCAGAATGTCACTGGTGCTTAGCACCAATCCGCTCTCCGGCCTGCCTCTGTGTTCTACGGCAGTTACACAGGCACAGTGGTATCAGCTACACACGCACAGTGGTATCTGGGACCAGTTTTGTGGACTCAAAGGTTTTCTACCTGAGAGGCATAACGCAGGCCAACTGATTCATCAGAATCAGGTCAGTGCGACCTGCTCTCTTCCCTCCAGGCTGACTTGGGGACAGTGGCTATGGTGTGGGCAGTGTTGGCCTCTGGGCAGCTACCGAGGAGGGTCATTCCTAAGCACTCACTGGAAGCCCGTTCTACACTGCCCGTGTAGACGATTTTCTCTTTTGTCCTCATGGGGGTTTCATGGAGTCAGTGCTGTTCTCTAGTGTACCCATTCAACAGGGGAGAAGTCTGGGGTCAGAGAGGTGGTAACCGGCCTGGGAATTCAGACAGGACGCTGGGTTTTGCTCTTGGCCCCGCCCTGTGCCGTGCTTGAATTCAGGCCTGAACCCTGTGACCTCCCTGCCCTAGATCCCAAATCTGCCCAGGTTTCCGATCCCGATGGGGCAGAGCGTGGTCCTGGCAGAGACGCTGGGATGGATCCACTGTGGGTGGGAAGGAGGGGAGGGTCCTCTGAACACGCCTGGGGCCTAAGCTGGGTCCCGATATTCGCTGTGGGACCCGCTGGACCCACACGGTCCCTTGTCTGGGAGTGGCATGGGGAGACTTCTGCCCTTAGGCAGTTGTGGAAAATGAAGGGGCCCTGGAGGGCTGGCTGGAGGGAGACTATCTTCCCTTCTGTTCAAAGGGGTCCGGGCTCTGGGGATTGTCCCCGAGTATTTCTTGTTCTGTCTGGTCCTCTCGAGGCCTCGCTTGCCTTTTGCCCCGAGTGTTCCCAGGAGGGACAGTCCATCTAGATGTTCTCCAGGACCAAGGACCCACTGTTCTTCCTCAGTGGCCCAGGAAAATGAAGCCCCCTCCTGTAGGGACAGCTCAGAATGGTGGAGTCCACAGTCCCTCCCCGAGAGCCGTGGTTTCCACGAGCACAGAGGCTGCTTTAGAGACAGTAGATCATTTTCATCCCCAAAACCAAACACACTCCTGCTCAGACGGCATTATTTCTAAAGCAGCCTCACTGGTTAGACTGAAGGGCCACGGTAGCCCAAGTGATGAGCGGGTAGAACGGAGCAGTCAGGAGAGATCTTGTTCTCCGCAGGAAACTGGGCATCTCTGTGGTCCTGAGCATCCCAGGAGGCCGATCGTACAGAGACCTCTGGTGCCTGATCCCAGTTCACATCCACATCCCTGGAATAGCCCACGATGGGCCCTTCACCCTTGGCAGGTGGACACCATTCAACCTGCCAGGGCAGGTGTGTGTGCATTTCATGGCATTTGGGAACAACGAGATTCTCTGTCCAGGTCCCACTCTTCTCGAGTCCTTAGGAAGATGCCATCCCCTGCTTGGAGCTTCAGACTCCAGAGACCCATGGAGGTGTGGGCCAAGGGGTCTGGCCCCTTTTCACCTGGGGGCGGTGGTGGAATGAAGGTTATACAACCAGCCAGCATCTGGGAGCCCAGCGGGAGCAATTCGGGTTTTCTCTGAAGCTCTCGGGTACAATGTAACCTTTAGACAATTTTGTCTCACAGGATGGACATGGTAGAGGATGTGGACAGTTTGTGGGCACAGGAGCGAGAGGATATCATTATGAACTATGAGAAGGTACAGGTCGGTCTGCTTCTTGGAGGGGAGGCCTGTTCCAGTGCACCCTGGTCAAAGGGTCCTGGGCTCACTAGGAGCACAGGGTGGGCAAGGGTGGCCACTACCGCCAGGCCCTTACACCCTTTACCTTGGACCCCTCACCAAGGCTTCCTCTGGGTTACAGGGACACCGAGCTGGGCTGCCAGAGGACATTGGGCCTGAGCCTGTTGAAATCTACAACAACATTGATCGCTGTGGAATTCTGCAGTGAGTCCTCTGTGCTCCCCTCACCCCTAAAGCACCTGTCTCAGCTCAGGGACGGGTTTGCTTTTAGGAAGGCCTTTCTGAGGTAGGACATGTCCTGCCAGGTCGGGTCAACCTCCTTTCCAGGGTCAGAATTCCTCCCTGGTTCCCCTGCAGGTCCAGCCCGAGGTTGCTGTTAGGCCAGAGGTGCCGGGCCCATCTAGGGAGCGGGTGGGAATGGAGACTGGGCTAGGTCAGGCCCCTGGACTCTCAGCAGTTTTGTCCACAAGTTAGCACAAGAGGAGGGGGGCAGCCTGAGTGTCTGGCCATGTCTACCTGGAGACAACCCAGTGAGATCCAAGTGTTGTGGCCACAGGGTGAGGGGACGCCTGGCCGAACCTTGGGGCTGTTGTCCAGCAGGTCTCTGAGGGCCCACCTGCCCTTGTCCTCCCCCAATTTCCCTACAGCTACAGCCCTCATCGTCCCCATGGGGAAGGGAGAAAGGCATGAGGACAGTGGGGGCAGTGGCCCTAGGGAATGGGGGAAAAGATGGGCAGTGCCCGTTCTGGGCATCTCATGGTGAGGCCAGGGAGGCAGCAGGGCTTGTGGCTAAAGACCCTGGATCTGGTGCTGGTAAGGGATCTGGGGCCAGGAAAAAGGAGCCCAGCCAGGAGCCCATCTGTCAGGGATCGTAGGATGGAGAGACAGGATCCAGGGGAAGTAAAGTGGGAGTGAGCTTATGAGTTGTGCCACTTCTGAAACGCAGGGTGTGTGGTTCACATGCAGGGAGAGGCAGGTGGACACTGGGAGGTCAGACCCTGCAAGGGTCTTGGGGCTGTCAAGATGGGACCCTTGTGGTCCCAGGGTGCACTGGGCAGGTCTCAGGGCAGACTCCCTAGACCCTAGTGGGGTGATGTGGTCACTCCCTGAGGGACTCCTGTGAGGGCCCGATCACCCACCCTGGGCGGCCCCCATCTAGTCTCAGGCCTGACCTTCCTCAGCTCCAGCAGAAAGCACCACCTCCAGTCCAGGACGGGCAGCCCTATTGTGCAGCCTGACCACCCCCCACACCAGGGGCCCCAGTAACCCCACCCAGGCTGGCCCCACACTCCTTCTTCTCCCAGGTCCTGCCCCTACTGGGAGTCAGCCCCACAGGAAGGCCCTTGTCCTCCCTTCCCTGTGTCTTTTCCTGGACTGAGCCCTGAGCTAGATAGGGACAGAGCCTGTCCTTTCTGGGGGTTGGGTTCCAGTCTCGGGGAGCTCCAGGCCCTGTGCAGGTCCTCAGTTCTGCCTGGGTTGTCTTACAGTGAGACAGAGCTGCCTCCTGCCACTGCTCGGGAGGCGAAGGTAAGAGCCTCATGCATGGGGACGGGGCTGAACCAGGGATGTGGGGACTGGGCAGGTGGTCGGTGAGGCAGAGGAGGCAGCTGGCCTGGGTGGTGGCGGGTGAGGGCAACACGATGTCCCTGGGAGGGGCAGCAGTCCCTGCTGGACCTGACCCCAGGTTGCTGTAACTTTGGCAGCTTGATAAGATTCCAAAGTGAGAACCACAGTTGTGGCTTGGGGGTGGCTGCCTGCCTGTGTCAGGACCCCACCTAGAGGCTGGGACCTGACCTAAGACTGGTGTGTCTGTGGCCTGAGGATGGCACCTCCCGGGGTCCCAAAGCCAGCCCACTGGTGATCATTTGCTCAAAGGTTCTCAACCCTTAGGGTCTGCCCTTCCTTGGCTCCCTCCAGCTGGGTCCACCAGGGCTCCAGAGCCCAAGACCCAGCATCCACGGGCGGCTCTGGGAAGCCTGGCAGGTCCCCTAATGCCAACTTTCCTCATTTGACAGCAAATGCGGTGGGAGATAACACGAAAGAGCAAGTGGATGGAAATGCTGGGACAGTGGGAGACATATAAGAACAGTGAAAAGGTAATGTGTGGAGGGAGAGGCCCCCAGAACCACTTTCTGTAGAGACAGGGGACAGGCACCCATGGCTGTGGCCTGGCACCATCAGCCTCTCAGAGGGCAGGTGGCACACTGTCCTCACTCAGAGGACTGCAGGCCTGGTCGGTGGTTTGCCTGCCTATTTGTGCAAGCATCACCTTGCCGGGAGGGAATCTGAATCTAGGGCTGGGACCACCGAGAGCTCAAGGCTAGGGATGCCCTGGTGACCCGAAGGAAGGAAAAGGTTCAGATCACAGTCCTGACTCTGAGTGTCCATCCACTCTTACAATCCTGGGAAGGGAGAGTGTATCCCAGCTTAATGTCACCTCTAACGAGGAATCATGGGGCCAAAACCAACCATTTCCAGAATCCTCGGGCTCTGGTCCTCACTGGGGTCGCCCCGTGGCCTGTGACACCAGATTGTTTTCTGCCCACAGCTGATAGATCGAGTATATAAGGGCATTCCCATGAACATCCGGGGCCAAGTGTGGTCAGTTCTCCTGAACATAGAGGAAGTCAAGTCGAAAAACCCCAGAACATACAAGGTACGCTCAGCCAGAGCACAACAAACAGGACAGGCCGTGTCAGGGGCCCAGGTCTCCAGCTGGAGGGAGCATCAAGCCCAGGCTGGGGGTGGGTGGGATGGTCAGATGCACATCCTGGGCACGGACGGTGACATAGTCACCACAGACAAACTCGGCTCTGGTGACCCTCCCCGGCTTCAGTAACAAGCCAAAAAGCAGCTTTGTGCA
>NW_020266768.1:0-1642 GCF_003255815.1 Theropithecus gelada | reverse complement strand
GTGTAAAAGTGTTCCTATTTCTCCACATCCTCTCCAGCACTTGTTGTTTCCTGACTTTTTAATGATCGCCATTCTAACTGGTGTGAGATGGTATCTCATTGTGGTTTTGATTTGCATTTCTCTGATGGCCAGTGATGATGAGCATTTTTTCATATGTCTGTTGGCTGTATGAATGTCTTCTTTTGAGAACTGTCTGTTCATATCCTTTGCCCACTTTTTGATGGGGTTGTTTGTTTTTTTCTTGTCAATTTGTTTGAGTTCTTTGTAGGTTCTGGATATTAGCCCTTTGTCAGATGAGTAGATTGCAAAAATTTTCTCCCATTCTGTAGGTTGCCTGTTCACTCTGATGGTAGTTTCTTTTGCTGTGCAGAAGCTCTTTAGTTTAATTAGATCCCATTTGTCAATTTTAGCTTTTGCTGCCGTTGCCTTTGGTGTTTTAGACATGAAGTCTTTGCCCATGCCTATGTCCTGAATGGTGCTACCTAGGTTTTCCTCTAGGATTTTTATGGTATTAGGTCTAACATTTAAGTCTCTAATCCATCTTGAATTAATTTTCGTATAAGGAGTGAGGAAAGGATCCAGTTTCAGCTTTCTACTTATGGCTAGCCAATTTTCCCAGCACCATTTATTAAATAGGGAATCCTTTCCCCATTTCTTGTTTTTCTCAGGTTTGTCAAAGATCAGATGGCTGTAGATGTGTGGTATTATTTCTGAGGACTCTGTTCTGTTCCATTGGTCTATATCTCTGTTTTGGTACCAGTACCATGTTGTTTTGGTTACTGTAGCCTTGTAGTATAGTTTGAAGTCAGGTAGCGTGATGCCTCCAGCTTTGTTCTTTTGACTTAGGATTGTCTTGGAGATGCGGGCTCTTTTTTGGTTCCATATGAACTTTAAAGCAGTTTTTTCCAATTCTGTGAAGAAACTCATTGGTAGCTTGATGGGGATGGCATTGAATCTATAAATTACCTTGGGCAGTATGGCCATTTTCACGATATTGATTCTTCCTATCCATGAGCATGGTATGTTCTTCCATTTGTTTGTGTCCTCTTTTATTTCACTGAGCAGTGGTTTGTAGTTCTCCTTGAAGAGGTCCTTTACATCCCTTGTAAGTTGGATTCCTAGGTATTTGATTCTCTTTGAAGCAATTGTGAATGGAAGTTCATTCATGATTTGGCTCTCTGTTTGTCTGTTACTAGTGTATAAGAATGCTTGTGATTTTTGCACATTAATTTTGTATCCTGAGACTTTGCTGAAGTTGCTTATCAGCTTAAGGAGATTTTGGGCTGAGACAATGGGGTTTTCTAAATATACAATCATGTCATCTGCAAACAGGGACAATTTGACTTCTTCTTTTCCTAACTGAATACCCCTGATTTCTTTCTCTTGCCTGATTGCCCTAGCCAGAACTTCCAACACTATGTTGAATAGGAGTGGTGAGAGAGGGCATCCCTGTCTTGTGCCAGTTTTCAAAGGGAATTTTTCCAGTTTTTGCCCATTCAGTATGATATTGGCTGTGGGTTTGTCATAAATAGCTCTTATTATTTTGAGGTACGTTCCATCAATACCGAATTTATTGAGCGTTTTTAGCATGAAGTGCTGTTGAATTTTGTCAAAAGCCTTTTCTGCATCTATTGAGATAATC
>NW_020266767.1:0-1642 GCF_003255815.1 Theropithecus gelada | reverse complement strand
AGGTGTGTGCACCTTCTGGGATATTGGGAGTACTATGAGCCTCCACCTCGCTGCATATTAGGAACAATATACGGGGGGCAGGGTGGTTACAGCCCCTGCGATATTGAGAGCAATATTCTTCTCTTTCCCCTGTACATTAGGGTCTACATTACAGGGATCTGTACACCTTCTGTGATATTGGGATTAATGTTGTCCTCTCCCCTACTGAATGTCAAAAACAGTATCATAGAAGGGTGTACACCCCCTGCGATATGGCCAGTAATATCATCGTCTCTATCTTTGGATACTAGGAACATCACAGAGGGTGTGTACACTCTCCTGCGATATTGGGCATAGTGTTATCCTCTCTTCCCCTGGATATTAGGACTGATATCCTTGGTGGTGGGAGGTGGAGTACATTAAGAACATTATCACTGGGTGGGTGTACACCCTGCGATATTGGGTGTAGTATCCTCCTCTCTTCCCTACGATATTAAGAATAATATCACAGGAGGGGTGTACGGCCACAGCCCCTGTGTTATTGGGAGCAATAGCATCTTCTCCCCCTCTCGATATAAGGAACAATATCTCAACGTGGGTGTACATCCCCTGCGATATTGGGCATAATGTCTTCGTCTTCCAACGTGGATATTGGGCATAGTGTCACAGGGGGGTGTAAGCCTTCTTCGATATTGGGAGTAATATCATCCTCTCCCCTCAGGATTGTAGGCAAAATATTGAAGTGGTTTTACAATTCATGCGATATGGGCAGTAATATCATCCTCTCCCCACCTAGATGTTAGGAACTATATCACAGGTGGCTGTACACTTTTTTTTTTTTTTTTTGAGACGGAATCTCGCTCTGTCACCCAGGCTGGAGTGCAGTGGCCGGATCTCAGCTCACTGCAAGCTCCGCCTCCCGGGTTCCCGCCATTCTCCTGCCTCAGCCTCCCGAGTAGCTGGGACTACAGGCGCCCGCCACCTCGCCCAGCTAGTTTTTTGTATTTTTTAGTAGAGACGCGGTTTCACCGTGTTAGCCAGGATGGTCTCGATCTCCTGACCTCGTGATCCGCCCGTCTCGGCTTCCCAAAGTGCTGGGATTACAGGCTCACCGCGCCCGGCCTCGGCTGTACACTTCTTGTGATACTGGGAGTCCTATCCTCTCCCATCATGGATATTCAGAACAATATTACAAAGGAGGTGTACACCCCCTGCCATATTGAGAGTAATATTATGCTCTCCCCTTCGGGATATTAAGAACAATACCGCAGGAGGCGTGTACAACCCCTGTGACATTGACAGTAATATCATCCTCTCCCCCTGAATATAAGAAACAATATCACAGGAGGATGTACACTTCCTGTGATATTGGGAGTCATATCATTTTCTCTTTCTCTGGATATTCGGAACAATATCACAGTGGGTGTGTACACCCCCTGCGATATTGCCACTAGTATCATTGTCTCCCTTCCAGGATATAAGGTATACACCCCCTTGTGATATTGGGGGTAATATCTTCCTCTCCCCTGCTGGCTATTAGGAACAATGTCACAGAAGGGGTGTACACCCCCTGCTCTATTGGGAATGATATAGTCCTCTCCGTCCATGGATATTAAGAACAATATCACTAGGGAGTGTACACCTCCTGCAATATTGAAACTAA
>NW_020266766.1:0-1643 GCF_003255815.1 Theropithecus gelada | reverse complement strand
GGTAAAGTCCCGCCTCCATAGCAGCTCCGGTCCAATGGGAGCCTCCCGGTATGTTCAGCTGGGAGCTGAGCCGGACTACGCTGGCTGGGAGCACCGCCTGTGATGTCCACGGGACTGGTGGCCGGGGACCTGGACCTGAGCGAGAAGCACCAACCCCGGCCGCCCGCCCTCTTGCACCCCCCCCTCGTCCTACTGCTGTCCTTGCTGGTGACGGTTCGTTCTGGAAGTCAGGCCAGTGAGTGCGGGACTCTGCTCCGCCCTCCATACCTGCTAAGTGTCCCCCTCCCCCATAACGTCTGACCCTTGCAGCCTGGCAGCGAGAGTCCAGCCCTCCGGGGAGACTGAGGCCGGGTGCCACCACCACCACTGGAGGCCTGACTATGCCTTACGCGGGTGCTGAGTCGTAGGGGGACTTAATTATGTAGCACCTCTTCCCTTCCCCTGAGCCATAACCTTCCCCAAACTGTGGCCTTTATGAGGCCCCTTGGGAGCGCTTTTTGGAGCCCAGGGAGGTCTGGGGCGATGGAGGTTGCACAATAAGGTCGGGCTTAGCGGGTAGGTAGGGCTTCCTCTGAAACTGGTTATCTCTGGTAAGTAATTGTCCCATGTCTCACACTTGAAGATTAAACTTGGCTGTAAGAGGTCCTTGTGCCTATAATCCTAGGACTTTGGGAGGCCGAGCTGGGCCGAGGATTGCTTGAGTGCAGGAGTTTGAGACCAGCCTGGGGAACATGACGAAAACCTGTCAATACAGAAAATACAAAAAAATTAGCCAGGTGTGGTGGTGCACGCCTGTAGTCCCAGTTACTCTGGAGGCTGGGGTGGGAGGATCATTTGAGCCTGGGAGGCAGAGGTTGCAGTGGGCCTCATGATTGTGCCACTGCGCTTCAACGTGGGTGACAGAGTGAGACCCTGTCTCAAAAAAAAAAAAAGAGAAAAGGAGCCAATGATAGCAGCTATGTTTGTTAAAAATATACATATATACACATATACGTGTGTGTGTGTGTATATATATATATTTGGAGATGGAGTCTCATTCTGTCGCCAGGCTGGAGTTCTGTGGCACAATCTCGGCTCACTACAACCTCCGCCTCCCGGGTTCTAGCGATTCTCCTGTCTCAGCCTCCTGAGTGGCTGGGATTACAGGCATGCACCACCACGCCCAGCTAGGTTTTGTATTTTTTTAGTAGAGATGGGGTTTTGCCTCGTCGTGGTTTTTAACCCGGATTTAAAAATACATTTTAACGTGGCCGGGCGCAGTGGCTCACGCCTGTAATAGACTTTGGGAGGCCGAAGCTGGAAGATCATGAGGTCAAAATATTGAGACCATCCTGGCTAACACGGTGAAACCCGGTCTCTACTAAAAATACAAAAAATTAGCCGGGCGCGGTGGCGGGCGCCTGTAGTCCCAGCTACTCGGAAGGCTGCCGGAGGAGAATGGTGTGAACCCGGAAGACGGAGCTTGCGGTGAGCCGTGATCGCACCACTGCACTGTAGCCTGGGCGACAAAGTGAGACTCCGTCTCAAAACAGACAAACAACAACAAAATATATATGTATATTTTAGCATAACTACCAGGTGTGTTTTTTGGTATGACCTCTAATCCTCTGAGATTGGTAATTTTCTCATATATGAAGAACGTG
>NW_020266765.1:0-1644 GCF_003255815.1 Theropithecus gelada | reverse complement strand
GGGGTGCTAAGGAACAGCAGGGCGGCATTACAATCCCCCTGCAGGGAGGGGACGTGACTGACATATTATCACATGCATACAACTGAGAGATGATTTGAGGATGATTTCTGGGAGCCTGTGGGAAGAGCACATGGTCATCATCAGTTCTCTGGATCTCTTTATGAAGTGAAAACAGGCCTCTACCTCTCTTGGGAGCTGTTAAGATCAAATCGGATAATCTATAGCGAGCGTTGTAAATGCTAAAGCTTATGACAGACTGTTCCAGTCCCCTTGTCTTCACCCTCCTTTTCTCCTCAGTATCGTGAACCCTGCTGGGTACCATACTATCTGCTTGGCTTCCTCCTCCATAACGTGAGCCCTGAGTACTTGCTGGGTACCTCGCTGTCCACCTTCNTTGCAGACAGCCTGTACTGAAGTGCTGCTTGTTATATTTGGCAGCAGAGAATACCTAAAATTATCTGAAAACACATTGAAAATACTTCTTCTTAATTGTGTATCAGCATGGGGTCAGACTTTTTTCATAAACTTCAACCACGACTCTGCAGCCCACTGAACGCAGACAGCCCATGAGAACCCTGCTTTCTGCGATGCAGAGATGTTAGGCATTTTCACAGCAGCACAAACTGTTTTCATGCTGCTGCTTATTTTGGAAAATGGTTTCTTCTTTAAGACTGTGTTAACATGTAATGACTTTATCACTGTAAAATGAACTAAATTGTTACCGTTTTTTTTTGTTTTTGTTTTTGTTTTTTTTGAGACGGAGTCTTGCTCTGCCACCCAGGCTGGAGTGCAGTGGTGTGACCTCAGTGCGCTTCAACATCTGCCTCCTGAGTTCAAGTGATTCTCCTGCCTCAGCCTCCCTAGTATCTGGGACTACAGGTGTCCGTCACCATGCCCGGCTAATTTTTGTGTTTTAGTAGAGACGGGATTTTCACCATGTTGGCCAGGCCGGTCTCGAACTCCTGACCTCAAGTGATGCACCTGCCTCTGCCTCCGCCTCCCAAAGTGCTGAGATTATAGGCACAAACCACCACTCCTGGCCTCATGAGAAACCTTTTTTTGTGATCTTTAATAAAGTGCAAAGTGTTCCTGAGACCCAAATTTTGAAAACCACTGGCTTAAACTGACAAAATTGTCCACGACTCTTCAGTGTATCCTCTAATCTGTTGATGGAGAAAGCACGTAAGGGTTGCTTTACTTTTGTCCTTTCACAACTCAATGATGCTGGGACAACTGGGGTATCCACATGGAAAAGGATGGACTGGACCCTTCCTCACCCTACACACAAAGCTCAAAATGGATCCAGTGTAAGGAGCCGACTGTGAGACCCGTTCTGTCAGTCTGCTGGGTACTGTAACGGACACCACAGACTGTGGCTTAAACAACGGCATCTTATTTCCTTTGTTCTGGAGGCTGGAAGCCTGGGGTCAAGATGCAGGCAGGGTTGGATTCTCTGGGGCCTCACCCCATGCTGTGTAGATGGCATTTTCTCTGTGTCCTCACAGGTTTCTCTTATGTGTGTGCAGCACTGAGGACTGTGTGTCTAAATTAAATTGTCTTATAAGAACACCCGTCATACTGGATCAGGGCCTACTCTTAAGATCTTATGGGACCTAAATTGCCAAGTTAAAGGCGCTGTATCTA
>NW_020266764.1:0-1643 GCF_003255815.1 Theropithecus gelada | reverse complement strand
CAGTGAGGGAAACGGGAACACACCAGGCCGAGGAGTATGGCTAAATCTGTTTATTCCAAAATAAAAATCAAAATAAACAGGAGTCGCATCACCAGGGAGCCACGACACCATCCCCGCCTCCTTCCTCTGTCCTATGCTAGCAATAAATAAGTTTCCCAGCCACAAATAATTATTAGAACCTACTCCCCATGTGCCAGCTCCAACCACCGCTAGGTCCGATACAGGGGTGGCCCTACCCTCTGGAATATACAAAACATTACACAGACAAAATGTGTACACTGGAGAAGGGGGCCCACGCCAGCAGCCCGTGTCCTCGCCTGGTCCACAGTTAGCCCCACTGTCCTGCCTCACTTACCTCTCTGAATAAGAAGGCGGGAGCCCCCCGAGAGAAAAGTTGCTATGCTGAGAGTAAGGAGGCTGTCAGAGTCATGCTTAAAAATTTTTACTTTTTAAGGTCTTGTCTTGCCACCCTAATTGTAAAGGGGTGACTGGGAAGGGGTGGTAGGGTCATGGTGGCGGTGGAGACTCCAGCCCCGCTTCTCCAGGCTTTGCTGACACGGAACTGCTTTCAATTTTTATTTTTATCCCATGACTTGTTTTTTAAATCCCATAACTTCTTTTTCATAACATTTGGTAACTTTGCATAAAACTTTTTCCTACATTTTTGCCACAATTTTTCACTTTTTTATCCCATAACTTTTTCACTCCATAACTTTTAAAATCCCATAACTTTGTAAATTTGTGTTCTTTTTATAAACACTTGCATAGTTATATTACAATTTTGTAAAAATGAAACAGATTATCTCATGCCAAGCATGCCCGGCATTTGCACAGTATCAATACCTTTAACACTATAGTTTTCAAGACTCGCAAAATAAAATTTTCAGGCAAAAACAGCACTTTGCAACAACTTAATCATTTATTACATTAGAGTAGCATCACACCAGCAGTCAATAATGTCACGTTAGGGGAAAAGTCTTTCAGTATTTCCAGTATAAATTCTGTTTACAAGATTTCATAAATTGGTAAAATTCATTCTAAGAAAACTTGGCAAATAAAGCTTTGGGCTGGAATTGGCATTTCTTTCTCTACTTTTCCTTCCCACCGTTTCGTTCTTTTAAACTACAGTGTTCATATTTTAAAATGTTTTAACATTTCAGAACACTAAGATAGCAGTTCCATTTTTTAATAGTTATATTATTTTAAAATGACTCTTTAAGATAAAGTTTTAGAGAAACTATATTATGGATAGGGCTGACTTACATTTTCAAATTTTCTAAAAATCAGCTTAGAAAAGTTTCAGAGCTGAGTTTTTTCCATTTCTGGAAAACCTATCAGGTTTAATCCAATACTTTCACATTTATTCAGTTGAACTCACATTTTAAAATTCTATGTTTCTGATGAACTCTAACCTTCCAATGTTGCCTTCTAAGCAAATTGAAAGCTGCCTTACACTGAGTGAGGAAGAGCACAAATACTTGGCTGAATGAGGTATCGCAAAAGACTGCAGGCACTTTGAAGACTTACGTTATTGTCATACCATTTCCATTGTTTTTAGCTTTTTCTTAAATATATGACAAATACCTACACAAAGAATGGAATTTCAGTTAATACAGTAAATTTATTTTCCAGACGGACATTCA
>NW_020266763.1:0-1643 GCF_003255815.1 Theropithecus gelada | reverse complement strand
AAAAGAAAAGACATTTATGTGGCCAAGAAACATGAAAAAAAGCCAATCATCACTGGTCATTAGAGAAATGCACCTCAAAACTACAATGAGATACCATCTCACGCCAGTCAGAATGGTGATTATTAAAAAGTTGGAAAACAATAGATGTTGACGAGGCTGTGGAGAAATAGAAATGCTTTTTTTTTTTTCTTTAATTTAAGTTCTAGGATACATATGCAGAACGTGCAGGTTTGTTACATAGGTATACACGTGACATGGTGGTTTGATGCACCCATCAACCTGTCATCTACATTAGGTATTTCTCCTAATTCTATCCCTCCTGTAGTGTGCTCAGTACCCCCAGACAGGCCCCGGTGTGTGATGTTCCCCTCCCTGTGTCCATGTATTCTCATTGTTCAACTCCCACTTATGAGTGAGAACATGTGGTATTTGGTTTTCTGTTCAAAATAGGAATGCTTTTACGTTGTTCGTGGGAGTGTAAATTAGTTCAACCATTGTGGAAGACAGTGTTGTGATTCCTCAAGGATCTAGAACCAGAAATACCATTTGACCCAGCAATCCCATTACTTGGTATATGCCCAAAGGATTAGAAATCATTCTATAGAAACACATGTACACATATGTTTATTGCAGCACTATCTACAATAGCAAAGGCTTGGAACCAACCCACATGCCCATCAATGATAGACTGGATAAAGAAAATGTGGCACATATACACCATAGACTACTATGCAGCCACAAAAAAGAATGAGATTATGTCCTTTGCAGGGACATGGATGAAGTTGGAAGCCGTCATTATCAGCAAACTAACACAGGAACAGAAAACCAAACACTGCATATTCTCAATAATAAGTGGGAGTTGAACAATGAGAACACATGACACAGGGAAAGGAACATATACACCATGGCCTGTCAGGGGTTGGGAAGGCAAAGGGAGGGAGAGCCATCAGGACAAACACCTAATAAATGTGGGGCTTAGAACTTAGATGATAGGTTGATAGGTGCAGCAAACCACCATGGCACATGTATACCTAAGTAACAAACCTGCACATTCTGCACATGTATCCTGGAACTCAAAGTAAAAAAATAAAAAAAAAATGAAAAAAGAAGCAAAGAGAGAAAGGGAGAAATAAAAAACCCAAGTAGGATTTACCCATTGCATACCTGGGGTAAATCTTGTTTGGTTGTGGTGTCAAACTCATTTTATATATTGTATTTGATTCAATAATATTTTGTTGAAAAATTTTGCATCTATTTCATGAGAGATACTGCTCTTTAGTTTTCTTTTTGTGTAATGTCTTTGTCTGGTATTCATATTAGGATAATGCTGGCTGATTAGAATAAGTTAGGAAATATTCTCTCTGCTTCTAACTTCTGGGAGAGATTGTAGAGACTTGGTGTAATTTCTTCCTTATATATTTGTGGAATTCACCAAGATGTTTGGAACAGTAATGCTTTCAGCACAATTTCCCAACCTCATGAATGGTTCTTCTATTTTTGCCAGACATGCTTAAAAGAAGAGAACCATGCATTCTTTATTAGTTTGTTTTTTAAAATACACTTTTGAAAGAGCAGTTTTAGGTTAAAAGTAAAATTGAGAGAAAGGTTCAGAGTTATCCCATATACTACCTTCAGATTTTTTT
>NW_020266762.1:0-1643 GCF_003255815.1 Theropithecus gelada | reverse complement strand
GCAGCTCCAATAGTTACAGTATAGTAGAAACAAGCAAATACTCCTTTTTAAAAGAAAAAAATTATATGAAGGTGAAAATACTTGGATTCTAAAGTGAGTCTGGACATTATCTACCAAGCGGTAATCAGATATACTCATACTTTTAAACTCAAAATACACCACAAGACCATTGCACACACCTACAAAAGTCCCAAGGATTATTGAAAAGTAGAAAGAAAAAAAAAAGTGTGAACTTCTTTTAGTTAAAATGCACATCTTATCAGCATTATCATAGTAACAGTAATTGTGACCTTCAGTTTGAATTTCTTTTCTGGAAATATAAATTCTTAGGGAATTGTGATATAAAGCCCAAGGCTAAAATAGGTGTCCACTGATCATTCTGATGTTTATTTGATAACAGTCTTCCTAAATAGACTATTATTCTTATAAAATGGAAGGAGGAAGTTGGAAAGCTTAAGAAAACTCTGAGGACCAGGCATTTCTAATTAGGAAGCTATAGGAGAAAAGGCTTATGACTACCCAAAGCACTTAAGCATCTGATGTATTATATGGAATGTCTTTCTCTTTTTCCTCAATTATCAAAGAGAGAACAAGTTTGAGGATATTAAAACAATAAAAAAGTCTTAGTTGAAAAGGCCGAATAGGCCTTCAAAGGGCGCTCTGACAGATACATTCATGAAATTATGACACAACTCTGCAAACTTAATCTATGTGAAATAAAAAACATGTAGAAGACACAAAATTCTAAGGGAAACTCAAGGATTTTCTAAGATTGCTTTACATAACTGCTTCTTTTTTCCAAACTTTACCTTCTCTAACAACAAGCCATGCTATAACAGCGTCAAGGGCTAGATAGTCCAATGGCAAGAATGCTGACAAAGGTAGTTGTATAAGAAAGAATAATTCATATTTTGAGTGACAACATGGTAATATCTTCTTTCTTGCTTTTTTATATTGGCAATTTTTTCTATGTTTTAGAGGAATTGAGGATTAGAAGGTTGTTTATGAGAGTATGATTTGTAAGAGTATAGGCAAATTTAACTCAATTCATTAGTTATTAAATCTGCAAAACATTGTGGAGGATATATAAAATTGTAACAATATGAATCTTATCCTCAAGGAGTGTAATCGTTTTATCTCAACTGGAGTTTTTTACGACTTAAGAGGTAGCCTAACTTTTGAATGCAGACCTTAAACACTCTTTATGCCAAGTTTTATTTGCTTGGGTTTATGGTATGGCCATGGTGGCTGTCACAAAATTTACCAACCCTAAATATTAGTATAGTCATACTTTCACTTATTACTTACAATTTATCACTGCTGTTTCCCGTGGGAGTGTGGTTGAGCAAAGTGTTTTGAACTGTGTTTATGCGTGCTTGATACCTGCTCCTTTTGATCCAGGTGATCTGGAGAGCATTCTCACTGGTGCAAAGATGCTTGCACCTGTAATTTTACTAGGAATTCGTTAAAAGGCCAGGACCAAACTTCTATGTTTATGGGGTTGTGCCCACCCATCTAAGCATTTTCAGTTCCTTGCTTTAAATGATTAAACTACATTAACTGGAAAAAATACATTCGCGTGGTATTTTAAAATACTAGGGGAATTTCAGGGTAGGATCTTGCGTATGAATCTAAAGTGGCCC
>NW_020266761.1:0-1643 GCF_003255815.1 Theropithecus gelada | reverse complement strand
TGTGGATAAATCTGACAAGACTGGTTTCTATGCAGTGACAGAAAGAGAAGCTACATGGCAATGTTTGTAATAAAATAGAAAAACACCAGACATCACCCATGTGGCTATGCCACAGATGAGAAAATTCTCAGGCCTTTTGCCTGAGCACAAACTTTGACTTGCTTTGACCATGAATACACAGCCTTTGCCACCTCTCCAGTATCAGTGGAATGTATGCTCAGAAAAGCCAAAAGCAGGGCATGAAACTGCATTATTCAACAAGCCTCTTAGGCATAGGATGCCTACTAGTTCCTCCAATATGCATTATTCATGTTCGATGTTAGCAATTATTAGTCCGGAGCCCATGGACTTAAGGGTTTATGAGGGACCATATGAAAAATTATGTGCAAATGCATTTTTCTACTGCAAGAGTCCAAAGCTTTTATCAAATTTTCAAGAGTTCCACGACTCTCTCTCAAAAAATAAAATATTAAGAACTTTGCCCAACACCAAAGAATTTATACAGCTCACCAAACTGAGACAGACTTTCCCTGAGATTAAGCTCCTATGAGACCATCATTTCTCATCCAGGGCACCACGTAACATTTGCTCCACAGTCAAAGAAACTCCAAATAGCCCAGAGGTCTAACAAATCACCCACCTATCTCATCGAGCACTCCGCGAAGCTTTCAAAGGCTCTGAATCCAGAGAAATGTCACTTCTGGGCATGGAGCTTCAGAGGCTGATAAATGCTAAGTGATCCATTACCTTGTATGAAGACAGCGCAGGGACTGAGTGGGACGCCACACTTTTCTTTGCCTAAAGAATTGTAGCTCAAGCACAGAGCACTATTTGACGAGGGTCCTCCTAATTCAATTTCTACAATTAGTTCCCATCAGGAACTCCTGCTCTGGGTAAGATGGCTGTCTTATAAGCGGTACTTGGCATTCTGATTGGGTCAATACTATCTGAAGGGTTTCATTCCACTTTGAATACTTGGGCAAAGGCTGCTAGAAATGTTCAGCAATGATGGTCAATTTGCTTCTTCCAAGAATGTGAAGGGATTTTAGGACATTTGTGCTCTTTAAAGTGCCACAGGTAAAGCATAAATGGACTCTCTATCCATGCAGACCAACAGTGTACTCCTTGCAAGGCACTGTGAATGGATCGGATGTGAAATTTCAACCTCACCTAAAATTCAGGTTTAACTCCTCAGCTGCTGCCACTGTATTTGGTCACTACAGAGTCAGAGCTCACATCCAATCACAAACATGACACTTAAATACTAGTGGAAACATAGCTGGCCATACTGTGAAGTATCCTTCCTTAGAAGTACTCTCAGTCTTCAATCAAAACACACAAACATACAGCCTCTGAAACTCCATGCCCAGAAGTGACATTTCCCTGAAAGTGGCCGAACTGCCCAGAGTAATTTATAGATTTAATGCTATTTCCATTAAACTGCTCTTCACAGAATTAGAAAAAAGAAAAAAAACTCTAAAATTCCTATGGAACCAAAAAAGATCCCATATAGCCAAGACAATCCTAAGCAAAAAGAACAAAGTTGGAGGTATCATGTTATCCAACTTGAAACTATACTACAAGGCCACAGTAACCAAAACAGCATGGTACTGAAGGAAAAGAAACACACTGTTAGAAACATT
>NW_020266760.1:836-1644 GCF_003255815.1 Theropithecus gelada | reverse complement strand
AACAAGGCTAGCAAAGAGATCCACGAAATACAGCTGTAACTCTGTGAGATGAATTAACCGAACACTAAGCAGTTTCTCAGAAAGCTTCTTTCCAGGTTTCATATGAGGATATTTCCTTTTTCACCATAGCCCTATATGGGCTTCCAAATATCACTTTGGAAATTCCACAAAAACTGTCTTAGCGAAAGGCTTCTTGAGGTGAAAGCTGTATCTCTGTGAGGTGATTTCACAGAACACAAAGAAGTTTCTCAGAAAGCTTCTTTCTCTTTTTTATCCGAGGATATTTCCTTTGGCCCTATAGTCTTCAAGGGGATCCGAAATATCTGTTCTCAGATTCCACAGAAATAAGGCCAGCAAAGAGATCCACGAAACAGACATGTAACTCTGTGAGATGAATTAACAGAACACTAAGCAGTTTCTCAGAAAGCTTCTTTCCAGATTTCATCTGAGGATAATTCCTTTTTCACCGTAGCCCTCTAAGGGCTTCCAAATATCACTTTGCAAATTCCACAAGAACTGTCTTAGCGAAAGGCTTCTTGAGGGGAACGCTGTAACTCTGTGAGATGATTTCACAGAACACAAAGAAGTTTCTCAGAAAGCTTCTTTCTCCTTGTTATCAGAGGATATTTCCTTTGGCCCTCTAATGGTCAAAGGGATCCGAAATATCTGTTGTCAGATTCCACAGAAAAAAGGCTAGCAAAGAGATCCATGAAACAGAGATGTAACTCTGTGAGATGAATTAACAGAACACTAAGCAGTTTCTCAGAAAGCTTCTTTCCAGATTTCATCTGAGGATATTTCCTTTTTC
>NW_020266760.1:0-801 GCF_003255815.1 Theropithecus gelada | reverse complement strand
CTTTCTGAGAAACTGCTTAGTGTTCTTTCCAGATTTCATCTGAGGATATTTCCTTTTTCACCATAGCCCTCTATGGGCTTCCAAATATCACTTTGCCAATTCCACAAGAACTGTCTTAGCGAAAGGCTTCTTGGGGGGAAAGCTGTAAATCTGTGAGATGATTTCACAGAACACAAAGAAGTTTCTCAGAAAGCTTCTTTCTCTTGGTTATCGGAGGATATTGCCTCTGGCCCTATAGACTTCAAAGGGATCCGAAATATCTGTTCTCAGATTCCACAAAAATAAGCCTAGCCAAAAGATCCACGAAATACAGATGTAACTCTGTGAGATGAATTAACAGAACAATAAGCAGTTTCTCAGAAAGCTTCTTGCCACAATTCATCTGAGGATATTTCCTTTTTCACCATAGCCCTCTTAGGGTTCCAAATATCTCTTTGCCAATTCCCCAAGAACTGTCTTAGCGAAAGGCTTCTTGAGGGGAAAGCTGTAACTCTGTGAGATGATTTCACAGACACAAAGTAGTTTCTCAGAAAGCTTCTTTCTCTTTGTTATCGGAGGATATTTCCTTTGGCCCTATATTCTTAAACGGGATCCGAAATATCTGTTCTCCGATTCCACAGAAATAAGGCTAGCAAAGAGATCCACGAAACAGAGATGTAACTCGGTTAGAGGAATTAACATAACACTAAGCTGTTTCTCGGAAATGTTCTTTCCATATTTCATCTGAGGTCATTTCCTTTTGCACCATAGCCCTCTATGGGCTTCCAAATATCACTTTGCCAATTCCACAAGAACTGTCGG
>NW_020266759.1:0-7939 GCF_003255815.1 Theropithecus gelada | reverse complement strand
TCCTCTGTTTTCTTTTCTGCCTGCTTCAGATTGGCTGTTACTGAGCTATTGGTGCTGTGATAAGACTCATTATTTACAGACCAACTAGATAGTAAACACAGGAAACTTGTTTAAAACTGAAGGGAAAAAAAAAAGGTAAAAGATGCTTTTTTAAAAACAAAACTGCCATAAAGATTGCTTTACTCAAATTTTGGTTCACAGCTTTCATAGATTACATATTGGAGAAAACACAATTTAGCCATGGAAACAGGTTCCAGTTTTGTCAGACAATAACGTGTATCCAGCTATTCTTTATAAAACACTGAGTGTGTACTGTTACTTTATGGTTAGAATCCCAAGGTAAAAGCTATGAGACCTTTGCTTGTGTGTGTATACCTGTTTAGACATGTTTGTGTGTATGTACATATGTAGACATGTTTGTATGTACATATGTAGATCTTTGTGTGTATGTACATATGTAGATCTTTGTGTGTATGTACATATGTAGACATGTTTGTATGTACATATGTAGACATGTTTGCATATGTACATATGTAGACATGTTTGCATATTTACATATGTAGACATGTTCGTATATACATAGGAGGACAGTTTGTGTGTATGTACGTATGTAGGCATGTTTGTATGTACGTATATAGACATGTTTGTGTATGTATATATGTAGATGTGTGTATGTACATATGTAGACATGTTTGTATGTACATACGTAGACATGTTTGTGTGTATGTACATATGTAGACATGTTTGTGTGCATGTACATATGTAGACATGTTTGTATGTACATATGTAGATGTTTGTGTGTATGTACATATGTAGATATGTGTGTATGTACATATGTAGATATGTTTGTGTGTATGTACATATGTAGATATGCTTGTATGTTATGTCTAGCCTGCCACCAAATTGACTTACAAGTAAATAAGTGCTCATAAGTCAGGAAGCTTTTCAAGTTCACATAAATTTAATAATCCTTGACAAATAAAACTGGTTTTAAAATTATTGGTGACATAATATTAGAAATATCTTCAAAATGATCAGCATATTTTTATGTGAGTTTACTGAACAAATGGTTTTGTATTTATCTCTGTCTATATATTAAGGTGTCAGGATATGACATAAAGGCTATAGGACCATAAACCCAGCCAAAAACAGAATAGTTTTTGTGTGATTGTATAGATGAGTTAGACTAATTTAATATTACTAGTTCAATGAAAACAGTTAAATCTTCTGTGCTATTAACAAAATGCGCATATATTGAACTTTAAGGTTCTTACTTAGGGAAAACACCTTATGTCCATAGACTTTAAAAATGGGTAATAGGGACATAACTAAATAATCACTACTTTTGGTTAATATCCCAGTTTTCAAAATTACTCTAGGTAAACTGTTAAAATGGAAAAACTGAGTACACATCAAGGAGATCAATGCTTCTAAGTGAAATTTTTGTATAATTTAAAATCTTAAAATCATTTTGGATGCTTACTAGACGTCTGGGTCAATTCCAATTGAGAAAGGGTTATTACATAGAGAAAACTGTTCTAAAAATTGTGAAATGTTTCTCATCTATACAATACTAATATCTGACAGTTCCGGATTTCTTTTTTCCTAGGTTTCTATAAAATGTGCTAAAAAAGAGGTGTCCTTATTGAGAAAAAGAATTATTTTGTCTAATTCAAAAGTTTTTTAAAAGTTGATTCAAATTATGAACTTGAAAAGGTTCTTTATGGAACAAACTAGAAAGGAAAGCAGTAAATGGTGAAGAGAGATGTGAAGAAACATATAGACAAGAATATGTAGTTTTGGTAAGGAAAGTTATCAAGTAAAAAGAATAATTTTATACGAGAAAGAATCTTGCATGGTAAATTATTCTCCTAAAGGAAAATGACTGGTTATTTAAGAAACAGCTTCTTATTACAAGGTTAATCTAGAAAAAGAAAATCGAAAATAATTTTAAAAAGGAACAGGTACCATAGGACAAGTATACAGTCCAAGCATGTGACAGATGGTCTGTGTAAGTCATGATAAGGCTTGTGAAGCGGAATTTATAAAAGCAATCTTGTATGTAATTAAGTTAGGTATAATTAAAAAGGAATTGTTTATAATAGTCTTTCTAAAGAATGGTCCCCTATATTAAACCAATATTTTCTTAAGGTAACAATTTGCTCTTAATAAAATGACAAGAAAATTTGATTTTCTATTCCATAATCGATTTCTTTTGAAAACTTGTGAGATTCATATCTCAAATGTTCAATTGTTGTCTTGCTGCTATCAGCTTTTTCTCCCTTTGACGTGGCCTGGGATAACTCTATCCTTCAGCTTCCTGTCAGCTCCTGTAACTTTTCTTAGTTCTGAATGTTCTGGCCTGATGCTGAAATATTTTGTCTTAGAGGTCTATAAAAGCAGTGCTTTCCTCCAGGATAACTTCATTCTATATTCTTGGGTTTTTTTTTTTTTTTTTTTTTTTGTGTGTGTGTCTAAATTTTCACTGTCATCAGGAAAGTTACCATGCAGCTACTAAGAGTCATCTATTCCCCATTTCTTCTCATAACTGTGTGCACACTCTTCCCATGTTTGATTAATTTCAAGCACTTTTTATTATAAGTTGTACTTCCAGATTATCTAACCAGGCTTTCCCCTAAGGAGAGGCAGTCGCACTAAAAAGGGTTTTCCTTTGACTTTTTGGTAACTACCTTAAGAAACAAGAGTTTACATTTCATCAATATAGTTCCTAGGTTGCCTTTATAAAATATTTAATTGGTTTTTAAAAACCTATGAAATTTGAAAGGAGTAAGGTTTTTACACATGTGTAACTCTCTGTATTGCCTTTAAAGTCTTTCAATGATCACTTTGGTTAAATGAATAACTATTGTTTTACAAGGACCTGTAGTTTGGTTTTGATCAAATATTTTAAGCTTTCTAACATCTTTGACAGACATCTCCAAAATTGAATTCTAAATTAAGTCGCTGACTTATTGCTGGGGCTTATCAAAGCTAAAAAAAATTAATCACTGTGAACTGTATCACCACCTCCAACACCCTGAAAAAGTTCTTATCAGGTGCTATTAACTAATCTTTGTGGTGTTAACGTACAAAGAATTGACTGGATACATGTAGCTCCTCTAAAGAAGACAGACTCCTGCCAGCATCTAATATCAACCTCAAGCTAACCAATCTCCAAATCTCCAAATTGAAGAGTGTCTGCCTTTCCTGGCCATCCTGACTGAAACCCCCACATTTTTCCATGGTTTAGATAAAATATAAATTATCTATTTTATTTCATCTAAGATTTATCCCTTTAAAATAAAAATTTGGAACTGCCTGGTTAAAAACCGTTTAGGGCAGGGAACAGGTAATCAAGAGACTGATGATCTAAAATGAAAAAGAAAAACTTAAAAACTGACAAATGAAGAATCCATATAACGTTACCACATCTGCTTCTCTATGTCTGTGTATTTATATGCTTCATATATATAATATTTTGCTAACAAACTATAAATATCTGTGACTTTTTGTAATGGTCCAACCTGCCTGCATTAGAGCCAGTAGCTTCTAGGTAAAGCCTGGGGACATGTTGAGTTAGCCATGCCCCCTAGCTATGTTGGAAAGAGTTAGACATTATCTTCATTTCTGTCCTGTGTCCTAGTCTCTGCACTTGGTATGAAATTAAAACTACTTCCACTAAAAATAAAAGTTGTGAAGATTTAACACTGTAACACGTGTAACTGATACTACTGAGAAAATATTTACATTCAAGGCATATAAAAATTATAAAATGTGTTTTTGTAAAAAATTATAAAAGACCTAAAGATACGATTTTTGTTTTAAAAAGTAATTTTGTCTAAATTAGAGGTTTTAAAATTTGTCTTAAGTTAAAAAAATAATAGGACAAAACATAAGGTTTAAGCAAGTTATAAAAGGTTTGTAGAAGATTGGCCTTGTAAAGAAAGCTCGGTGTGTGAGTGTGAGTAGCTTGCCAAAACTTGAAGCGGGTTACTTAGTTTTTCTACAGAATGTTCATTAATGTAAAAATCACAATGACACAGGCCCAGATTCTGCATGCTAATGTGTGATAAACAGAGTTTTCATTGATCATTAATCAGTTGTTTAGTGCAAAGTTGTAAACAGTTATGGTTAAACTGATTTAGATTTGATAGGTTTCTTTATAAGGTTTTATGTAAAAATTGGGTTTGACATTAATAAAACACTAATGCAAAGGTAAAATTTGGTTTTCTCTTCAAACAAGATTTCTGTATAATACTGAGAGATAATAAACTATTTTTTATTTGTCTTCTAAATAAACTGAAAAAAGTAGGGGAGAGAGAAGAATCAGATTCAGATGGCCTCATGCTGACTTTATTTGGTCCTGTTGTTGGGAGAGCAGAGTCTCCTCCCTACCAATGAATAAAGACTTTTGCCTTTTAAAATTTTTGAGCTATCATTTTGGCTAAGCAAATGATTTGTGGTTATCTGGGATTCTATTTGGTGATATGAAGTGTTTTAAGCCTTTAGCACTCGCAAAACTTTGAAAAATAAAATTATAAACTAAGAATTTTTATTTTAACTCATTAGTCTTTTAAGTGTTAGGTCCCCTGAAGTCCAAAAGAGACATATTTCATTTATTTGGTATATCAACCTACAGAAAACACTGTCAAATACAAAATTATGTTTAACTTTCTTTGGATTATATTTATATAAATATGTTATTAGTATGTATTCCAAAATTATATGGTTCCTATAATTCTAATATGTCTTTGTATATGTTATCAGTAATAATTATGTTTATTATGTTAAATTGTTATGTTCCACAGAAATGACCGGATTTCTGTGTCGATTGTGTCTTTAACAATGGCCTCGTTGGACACAGTGCCTCAGGCCCGTAATGTCCTCACTGGCCACGGTGGCTCGTGCCTGTAATACTAGAACTTTAGGAGGCTAAGTTGGGAGGATTGCTTGAGCTCAGCTATTTGAGATCAGCGTGAGCAAGACAGTGAGACCTTATCTCTACAAAAAAAATGAAAATATTAGCTGTATGTGGTAGCACTTGCCTGTGGTCCCAGCTCCTCTGGAGGCTGAAGAAAGAGGATCGCTTGATCCCAGGAAGGTGAGGCTCCAGTGAGCCATAATTGTGCCACTGCACTCCAGCCTGGGTGGCTTGAGACCCTGTCTCAAAAAAATCAAAGTAAAATTAATAAAACAGTGGCTGTCCTGAGATAATTGTCATCCACAGATTACTGTGGTTCTTTTTCTTTAAACTATTCAAAAGGTGTTTGCTCTTTGAAATGTTCTCTTGAACACAGGTTTCTCATAACTAAAGACTGGGGCATTGAAATAGGAGAAAAACAAAACAAACTTCCAGGACTCTCATAGATAGCTGTATGTTTATGAGGACTGCTGTCTCAAGGTCAGACAAAGTTAATTTCATGGACTGAACTAATAGAAGACCAAAATAATCCTTTCATGACTTGTTGCTTGAAAAGTTGCTGAGCCTTTTTGTCATTTTTCAGAGTCAAGACAACATTTTTCTTTTCAGCTATTTACAGCTTCTCATGATTGACTAAAGTATATTCCTGTGAGCAAAAGTTGAAAGATAGTTCATATTCTCTACTTGATTTCTCCAAAATTTGAAAACTACTTATGAGGATTCCATACCCAGGAGATATAGTTATTTACCTAAGTACAATAAGAATCTGATTTCTTTTGTAACAGAAGACAACTGGAGACACAGATTATTTTACCAAAGATATGGTTATTTTACCAGTGGAATGGCCTACTTTCAAATACAAACAGACAGTGTGCTTGAGGAATTAAAGTTGACCAACAGAGACGATAAAAGCCCCTTGAAGAAAGTGGCCTCGTAACTATCTACACAGGCCTTTTACAGAGTTCCTGACCTGTGGTAAGTAAAACCTGTCACATTCTGACAGGCCTATGATTCCCAAATTATCTTGGGAGCTGAAGAAGAGAGAAATTCAACCAATGTGTATGAGTATTTGCAGGCACAGATACATCCCTTCAAGGCTTCAAAAAAGTCCAATCTGAGGTTCCTTAGGGAACAAAGTTGCAGTAAACCCAGTTTAGAAAGAGCTAATATGGGAAATAATTATTCTTGCTGAACTTTACACAAATAATCAGGCTAACTATAATAATACCAAAACCTATTTTGCAAATAAATGTGTCTTACTCTGGTATGTCTTAAATAAAACTGAAAACTAGAGAGCGAAACATTATATTTCAGAAAAATACTATAGCACACCTGTTGTTAGATTCTAGTCTTGTCCATTGTTTTTGAGCTTTTTATTATTTTCTGCACTTTGGACTGAATCCTGAAATCTCTCAGAGCTAAAGTCCTCAAACGAATACATCCACATTTTTCCTCCCATTTTCTGGCCTGGACTCAATGAAATGGCTACAACCTTCTTCCGGAGGCCCTGCATGCTGAAGCTTATCCCTGGAGATACAGATGAAAAATACGTGAGATTGTCATCGCTATTCTCCTTTGCAACTTAAAAATGCTTTGAATCTAACACCTGGATACATTGTGCCCAACATCCACCTTTGTTATTATTTTCTATTTCCATACAAATGCCTGTTATTAAAAATATTTTTTGCCTTAATCACATAAGGGAGCCTCCTTCATTTGCAGTGACACCTCCTGCAATGAAACACAGCTAGGATATATTCGGAGAACTAGGAAACTAACTAAAGAGATATGAGATGGTATATTTAAATTTGCTCTTTCCTGTTTATCCCAATTTGTCTTTCTAACAACCTCTGACCCAAATCTCTCTTGACTGTTGACCCCATGTCTGATTTGGTTCTTACGGCTATTCACTCTAATCCTTCAGGGATTTAGACGAATTATATAACGACTTCTGAAGCTAGGACTTCCACTCCTTATATTAGGACCCATTATCCTAGAGTTTGCTGTTCACTTAAGTGCTGTACTAAAACTGTGGATGACAGTACTAACATCTTTGTCATGCAAGCCTAGGAACCCCAACCAGGCATCTGCGAATACATGCAGACAGCTATAAAGCAGTTTCATTCCATTTACTCTGGGGCCAAACCCTATCTCAAGTATACCCCTTGTCAGCAGAAAGAGGTTAGAATGGTCTTTGGTCTTTTCCCAACTCTGTATCTCACACCTTAAGAATAAGATGCAATGAAACTCAGAAGGGGAAATTGAAATCTCGTTTGCAAAAAACAGTAATTGAGAAAATTACGACAGGGAGAGACATACGACCTAAGTGACTTCATCTTGCATTCAACCTCCAAGCAGCCCTTGTTTATTCCTGGGCAAAAACAAAACCAACTTTGGAAGAAGCAAAGATAATAATTTTGTTTTTTGAAACAAAGATAATAACAGCTCCTCCCTGAAACAAAACCCCTCATTGTTTGGGGACCACAATCACCTTTGTAAAATTAACAAATTAACCACTGTATTAGAAAGCATGGCTCGGGAGTCATACAATCAGAGGCCACAAGATTAATAAACTCCCCAATGGCTCCTATACATTACATTACTATTATAAAACCTAAGATTGGTGTTTGAGGTATTTCTCATAACTTGCATTCTGACAGATCAGCGGGTGCCACCCAAACCAGTAAACTGGCTCATCTGGATATGTGGCCCCCACCCAGGAGCTGAGTCAGCAAAGAAGATGGCTTTGACTTCCTAAGAGTTCATCCCTGACCCAACCAATCCGCATGTCCCTTTCTGTAACTCCCTGCCCACAAAACTATCTATAAAAACTCTAGCCTCTCAGTATTTGGAGAAGCAGTTTTGAGTAACATGAAAACTCTGCTCTCTCTTTTAGCTGGCTGTACATGTATAAAATTTTCTTTATAGTAATTCCCGTATCTTGGTAAAGTGGCTCTATCTGGGCAGCAGTCAACATGAACCCAGTGGGCATTAACAACCCAACTGCCGAGTTTTGTA
>NW_020266758.1:0-1644 GCF_003255815.1 Theropithecus gelada | reverse complement strand
CTTGCTCATGGAGTCCCTGCACAAAGTGGCCGTGGTGACTGCGATGGATACTGCATGGGTGTTTTCGGCAGGCTGTGATTGGTGTACTTTGATGTGGGTGTTGTTTACCCGAGTGTTCACTTTGTGAAACTCCACTGCCCACTTGTGGATTGTCCTCCTTTCTCCATGCATGCTGTGCTTCCCTCAAATATACATTGCTGGTGTTTTGAACCAATTCTATGTACACTAAGAAGAATCACTCCTACTGCATATCCTTGGAAATGCTGAATTGAAAAAAATTAGTGCAATTGTTTTTAATTCCAGGAAATAAATACATGCAAAGAGGAAAATCTACAACAACAGTAGTAGGCTTGGTAGCTGACACCAGAACAGCTTTGGAAATGGCTCTCAAGCCAGGAACTAGGAATCAAACCCAAACAAGCCCATGGGAGGTGGGGGGTGTGAAATGATGCCCAGTAGTGCATGAATGAATGAGTCATGGGCAGTGGCTCATGCCTTGGCTGGCCAGTCATGAACTTGGGGAAAATAGAGTTGGAAAACTGGGAGGTAGAGGAGAGAGGTACGCATAGACCTCTTGCTATAGGCCAAGTGCATGACGATACTGGTTGTGTGTGGATGCCTACCAGAGGGTCTTTAAGGGGCTGGGGCTCCCTGTAATCAGGTGAGTGAGATGGCTTGACAGACAATGCCACTCAGCCACACAGCGCTTGCTCATGGAGTCCCTGCACAAAGTGGCCGTGGTGGCTGGGATGGACACTGCATGGGCACAGCAGTTGAGTCGCCACTCACCAGGGCTGACCTGGCAGCTGCCACTGCTAAGGGCCCAGCCAACCAAAAGCAGCTGCTGTTTTTGGATGGAGAAATAAAACAGGCAATGGTAATTAAGAATAAAATAACATTATGATAGATAAATATGCCACTAAAGATATAGTAGACGTGTAAATAATTTTGAGACTATGAACAAGATTATGTCAATGGGGAGAACTTATTCCAAGTACACAAGTTAAAACGGTTGTAAAACTTTATTTCCCTTCAGGCGTATCCAGACTGTTTTACAGATAAGTTCTACACAGTTACTTTTACCTGTGTACTTCTTTGCTTCATATAGCTTCAAGTTGCTATCTAATGTCCTTTTATTTCAGTGTGAAGCATTCCTTTTAGCATTAATTGTAGAATAGGATTACCAGAGACAAACACCATCAGCTTTTATTTACCTGTGCATGTCTGAATTTCTCCATTATATCTGACAGAGAGTTTTGCCAAACATGCAACTGTCAGTCGAGACAGGTTTTTTTTTTCTTTCTGAACTTTAAGTTTGTTTGAGTGTTGTCTGGCAGGACCCCAGGCTCTGGGAGCCGATCCTTCCTCACTCAAGGCCTGCTACAGCGTCTCGGTGAGGTCTTGAAACCAGCAGGAGCAGTTGTTCTTTGGCATCAGGGACACCGCAGGGCTGAGTTGCTCTCTGCCTGGAGGTGGTCCCATGGGGCCCGCTGTCTGGGCCAAGGATGGTGCAGAGCTGGTGTCCTCAAAATGCATCCTGGTGGAGCCCCAGCAGCTGCAGGTGCTGACTGCCTCTCATGAGGACCCTGGGGACCTACAGCTGCAGCGACTCACCCAGCAGGAGTGGTGCCACTCAGTGTGCAC
>NW_020266757.1:0-1645 GCF_003255815.1 Theropithecus gelada | reverse complement strand
GATGCCTCCAGCTTTGTTCTTTTGACTTAGGATTGTCTTGGAGATGCGGGCTCTTTTTTGGTTCCATATGAACTTTAAAGCAGTTTTTTCCAATTCTGTGAAGAAACTCATTGGTAGCTTGATGGGGATGGCATTGAATCTATAAATTACCTTGGGCAGTATGGCCATTTTCACGATATTGATTCTTCCTATCCATGAGCATGGTATGTTCTTCCATTTGTTTGTGTCCTCTTTTATTTCACTGAGCAGTGGTTTGTAGTTCTCCTTGAAGAGGTCCTTTACATCCCTTGTCAGTTGGATTCCTAGGTATTTGATTCTCTTTGAAGCAATTGTGAATGGAAGTTCATTCATGATTTGGCTCTCTGTTTGTCTGTTACTAGTGTATAAGAATGCTTGTGATTTTTGCACATTAATTTTGTATCCTGAGACTTTGCTGAAGTTGCTTATCAGCTTAAGGAGATTTTGGGCTGAGACAATGGGGTTTTCTAAATATACAATCATGTCATCTGCAAAGAGGGACAATTTGACTTCTTCTTTTCCTAACTGAATACCCTTGATTTCTTTCTCTTGCCTGATTGCCCTAGCCAGAACTTCCAACACTATGTTGAATAGGAGTGGTGAGAGAGGGCATCCCTGTCTTGTGCCAGTTTTCAAAGGGAATTTTTCCAGTTTTTGCCCATTCAGTATGATATTGGCTGTGGGTTTGTCATAAATAGCTCTTATGATTTTGAGGTACGTTCCATCAATACCGAATTTATTGAGCGTTTTTAGCATGAAGGGCTGTTGAATTTTGTCAAAAGCCTTTTCTGCATCTATTGAAATAATCATGTGGTTCTTGTCTTTGGTTCTGTTTATATGCTGGATTATGTTTATTGATTTGCGAATGTTGAACCAGCCTTGCATCCCAGGGATGAAGCCCACTTGATCATGGTGGATAAGCTTTTTGATGTGTTGCTGAATCCGGTTTGCCAGTATTTTATTGAGGATTTTTGCATCGATGTTCATCAGGGATATTGGTCTAAAATTCTCTTTTTTTGTTGTATCTCTGCCAGGCTTTGGTATCAGGATGATGTTGGCCTCATAAAATGAGTTAGGGAGGATTCCCTCTTTTTCTATTGATTGGAATAGTTTCAGAAGGAATGGTACCAACTCCTCCTTGTACCTCTGGTAGAATTCAGCTGTGAATCCATCTGGTCCTGGACTTTTTTTGGTTGGTAGGCTATTAATTGTTGCCTCAATTTCAGAGCCTGCTATTGGTCTATTCAGGGATTCAACTTCTTCCTGGTTTAGTCTTGGAAGAGTGTAAGTGTCCAGGAAATTATCCATTTCTTCTAGATTTTCCAGTTTATTTGCGTAGAGGTGTTTATAGTATTCTCTGATGGTAGTTTGTATTTCTGTGGGGTCGGTGGTGATATCCCCTTTTTCATTTTTAATTGCGTCGATTTGATTCTTCTCTCTTTTCTTCTTTATTAGTCTTGCTAGTGGTCTGTCAATTTTGTTGATCTTTTCAAAAAACCAACTCCTGGATTCATTGATTTTTTGGAGGGTTTTTTGTGTCTCTATCTCCTTCAGTTCTGCTCTGATCTTAGTTATTTCTAGCCTTCTGCTAGCTTTCGAATGTGTTTGCTCTTGCTTCTCTAGTTCT
>NW_020266756.1:0-1645 GCF_003255815.1 Theropithecus gelada | reverse complement strand
CCCTGAACGATGATCACAGTAAGTGGCCGTTATCTCTTAGCCAAGTCTTCAGAGCATCTAGATTCACAGTCTCAAAAGTTGGCATCTGTCATGGAAATCCACATTGTTAGCTCATCAGAGGTATTTCCACCACTCCCATGCTGGTAGGAGGTCCCAAGAAGGTGATCCAGGACCCAACTTTTCAATTTCTCTCAGAGCCAGCATCAATCAATCCTCACGTGAGAGAATGCTTATCTTACATCAGTTCAGGACCCGAAGCACCAACCTCTGTCTATCATGACTTCTATGAAGGCACAAGTTCTACTTTGCTCCTTTCTTACCTTCTTCTGATTTCCCTGGAGACAAAAGTTTTTGTTTCTTTAGATGCCTCATATTGGCCTCACAAAATGTGAAGGTTGTTTTATTCCCTCCTCGGCTTAGAGATTACGGATTGTGCCAAGTCATACACGCCCAGTGTGTAGTTTCTCAGTTCTCAGCTTTGTTCTTAGTTAATTTTCCTCATAAGATTTCAAGTAGGGGACACATTGTCTTAATGTGGCATAATGTAAGGTCTATATTTTACAGGGAATAGCTTAGTTTCCTTTAATTTGTCAATAGATATCCAGGACAGGGGGCCGTATAAATATTTTATTTATATGATACCAAGAATAAGTTCCTTCAGATGAGACTCCCTCTCATGAGTCCACAATGAATTCTCAAGCAGTTTTTGATGCAGGTGAATGGAATCAATGGCTGATCAGAGGCTGAGATGAAAAGATCTCTGCATTCAGGGCAGCCATTAAATGCAGTCCCTGCTGCCATATCATGCAACTGTTGCTCACTGAGGTGCAGGAAGCTAAGCTGGAAATTAAGTTTATGTGAACAAAAATGTTATCTGCAAATATAAGTTATTAATCCTCTCATTGTTAAAGAAACTCAAGTGCATGTCTTGCTAGTGCTGACTTCCAATGTCATTTCTACTATATTGAGAGTTAAATGTAAGTGTCCTTGGGTAGAAAGAGAGGACCTCAGTTCGGATCAGAATCTGTCCTTATTAGCTACATATCATCACACATTAAATTGTTCTCAGCTGAAAAAATGAAGGTAACAATACATGACCGTCTGTTTTGGGAATCAAGTGGGATAATACCTATGGTACATGATATGTGTGTAAATCCCATATCAGAAATTCTTTCAAATAAAACAAAACACCTTATGAGATGAGGATACTTCAGAGTTTATTCAGAATCATATAGCTAAGAACTTCTGCTACCAGGGACATAACCCAAAGTTATCATGAAAAGAAGAAAGAAGGATACAAGAAACATGAGGAGGATATTGAAAACAAAAATACGATTGCAAAGATTATTGATTAGTTGCAGAAACCTAAATTCCTTAGAAGCAGAGAACGAAGCTCTTGAATATTGAGTCAAAGCTGAGACCATGACCCCGAATTGAGAACACACGAAGCTGGCACATGATCCACAAGGTGGAAGGAAAAAGAGAATCAGGATGTAGTATTTTGCTGTCCCTGAAGCAGATTCCCAAGACTCATACACGCATAGAATTCATAAAAATTTGGGTGAGAGCATGGTGGCTGTCAGCAGCAAAGTAAATTAGTCCCCCAAAAGATCAGTCAGTCGAGCAGAAAGTTGTTGTGTGAGGA
>NW_020266755.1:0-1645 GCF_003255815.1 Theropithecus gelada | reverse complement strand
CAGGCTGGAGTGCAGTGGCCGGATCTCAGCTCACTGCAAGCTCCGCCCCCCGGGTTCACGCCATTCTCCCGCCTCAGCCTCCGGAGTAGCTGGGACTACAGGCGCCCGCCACCTCGCCCGGCTAGTTTTTTGTATTTTTAGTAGAGACGGGGTTTCACCATGTTAGCCAGGATGGTCTCGATCTCCTGACCTTGTGATCCACCCGCCTCGGCCTCCCAAAGTGCTGGGATTACAGGCTTGAGCCACCGCGCCCGGCCCTTTTTTTTTTTTTTTGAAACAGAGTCTCACTCTGCCATTCACACTGGAGTACAGTGGTGCCATCTCAGCCCACTGCAACCTCCGTCCCCAGGTTCAAGCGATCCTCCCACCTCAGCCTCCCCAAGTAGCTGAGACTACAGGCGCACACCACCACACCTAGCTAATTTTTGTGTTTTTTGGTAGAGACAGGGTTTCATGGTGTTGGCAGGCTGGTCTCAAACGCCTGACCTCAAGTGATCTGCGCCCGGCCTCCCAAAGTGCTGGAATTACAGGCTTGAGCCACCGCACCCAACCTTATTTTGCATATATTTTTGATGTGCTAAAGCACTTAAAAATGTTTTATAAAGTCAAATGTCTTTTTCTTTATTTCTTCCATTGCATTAATGTATAGATAATTCAGTGATAAAATATACATCCAAATTTTTTTCTTTCTCTTTTGTTTTTAGACAGGGTCTCACTCTGTCACCCAGGCTGGAGTGTGCAGTGCTGCAATGATGATTCCCTGCCACTGCCGCCTCCAGGGCTCCAGCGTCCTCCCACCTCAGCCTCTGACGGTGTGGGACTACAGGAACACGCCACCATGCTCTGCTCATTTTTGTGTTTTCTATAGAGACAGGGTTTCTCCATGTTGCCCAAGCTGTTCTTGAACTCCTGGGCTCAAGCAATCTGCCTGCCTCAGCCTCCCAAAGGGCTAGGATTACAGGCATGAGCCACCACGCCCAGCCGAAATTTCGCTTTTTTTGCTTTTTAAACATTTACTTATTTTGTATATGGTGTGAGGAGAGAAAGTAAATGGATCTTCTTCCCAAATGGGAAATTTTCCAATCTCATTTGTTTCCGTAACCTATACCTGTGTTGACCTGCCTCTAGGCGATCCTGTTTCACTGTTCCTGGTTTTGAATCACATATATCTATCATTGTTGTAATAAGTGCAAACCCATAATATACTGTAATACCTAATTTTTAATTTGAGGGTGTTATGTTTACCTGATAAATCTTTTGGATGGGTTTTTAGAATCCATTTGATAGATCTCAAAACATCCTACTGAGATTTTTTTCTTAGAATTATGTTAAACCTGTACATTAATCTGGGAGGAGCTGCCACTGGAGCCTTCCTATCCAGGAATATGATTTTGTCTTTCCCATTTTTTAAGTCATCTTTTTATATCAGTAAAGAATTATAGTTTTCCTCCTATAGTTCTCACATACTTCTTATGTTTATTGCTCAATAGTTGACTTTTTTGTTACGATTGCAAATAAGATCTTTTTGTTATATCTGATGACTGTTTCCTATTGCTGCAGTAAATTATTTTATCCATTCTAAGTTTAGTTGATTCTTTTAGGCTTTCTTTTTTTTTTTTTTTTTTTTTTTTTTTTTTTTTTTGTG
>NW_020266754.1:0-1646 GCF_003255815.1 Theropithecus gelada | reverse complement strand
GCATTCATTCCTTTTGCAAATGTTTTTTGTTACCTTGAAGTTATCTTTTCCTGGTTCACAAAGAAATAATAAATCAACGGTTTGCAATTGTATTGTGAGAACAAGGGATGTTGGCTTTTGTGCAAGCAAGCAAGGGCCTAATTCGAATTTTCGTTATCTCAATCACTAAAAATGCTGAGGTATTGAAATCTCAAGGGGTCTGATTACAAGGTAATGCATATAATGCGTATGTTTAACTTGACTTAGCCGTTCCACAATGTATGTATACTTTAAGACATCATATGGTACACCTTAAATATATACAATTTATTTGTCAATTAAAAAATAAATAATTCAAAAGAAAAGCCATTAATGGGAAGACACAAAGATGAGATAACAGGAAGTGATAAAGAAAGAAGAGGAAAAATGTCAATATCGTTTCAAATAATGAAACATAAAAAAACGGAATCAACAGTGGTACTTTTTGATATGATCTTGAAAGTTAGCAGAGGAAAAAAAATTATATGAACAACCTAGTTTTATAAATATTGATCTAGAGACACAACAGAAAATAGTTCAGAATATGTTTGAATATAAGAGAATGTAGTTAAATATCAGCTTGGAAACTATTAGGAAAATATTAACATATAATGAATAGTTCAACACTTCATAACAGAAAATTTCTCTAGAAGAAAAATATAGACAGAAAGCAGCCAAAAACTAGTATTTGAACCTTTTGAAGTATCATTACAACTAATGTTTTGTGTATTAGTTTGTTTTTGGAAATGCTGGGCCTAAGAAGCATCAGAGGAGAAATGTACGAAGCGTTTTCACTTTTAAGCCAGGTGAGAAAAAATCTGCCTTCTACTTTGTCGTGGCTCCCAAAGGGGATGAGAATTAAAAAAAAAAAAAAAGAGGGAGACCTGATCATCAGAGCATATATAGTGTTGTGAAGGCAGATGTAGTAAAATATATTACCTAAAAAAGCACTGAAGAAACTGAAATGCAACCTGCTAATGAAGATAGGTATGGAAAAGAGATATGAAATGAGTGCTTTTGGAAAAAAGATCACAATAAGAGGATTTCTGTGAAAAGACTAAAAACACAAAGTCAAATAAAATATATCACAGAATGTAAATAATAGACACCAGCTGCACGGGTTTTAAGACTGGTGAAGGAAAAATATAAGAATATAATTAAGAATGAGATTCTAGAAAAGTAAGAAACATACAGACATTCAGCAATATCTAATGGTTTAATTTCACGGAACAAAATTAGGCATTTATTAGAAAGTGTGTTTATAAGGAAACCATAGAATGAGAAGAATCCTGAACCCTACTCAACTTGAACCATTATGGTACATCAAATTCACTTTTGATGGCAGAAATTATGATGTATTTTTTTAAAGTAACCTAGCCTAAAGTATGTCCTTAACCACTATCATTTAGACAATTTTTTAAAAGCCCTTGCGTTGTGTACAGTAGCAAGCTCATAAGTGGAAACTTATTGGGCATTCAGGGGCAAACTGGTGATATGAAATTAGATTCTCTTTTTTTTCTGTTTTTATTCTAAACAAAATTTTACTTCCACCTCCTACTAAGAAAGATCTGCTTATATTCGTTTCCTGTATGGTTTGATGTATGAATAAAGTGTGATAAATATAAAAT
>NW_020266753.1:0-1646 GCF_003255815.1 Theropithecus gelada | reverse complement strand
CTCAGATTCCACAGAAATAAGGCTAGCAAAGAGATCCACGAAATACAAATGTTACTCTGTGAGATGAATTAACAGAACACTAAGCATTTTCTCAGAAAGCTTCCTTCCTGATTTCATCTGAGGATATTTCCTTTTTCACCATAGCCCTCTATGGGCTTCCAAATATCACTTTTCCAATTCCACAAGAACTGTCGTAGCGAAAGGCTTCTTGAGGGGAAAGCTGTAACTCTGTGAGACGATTTCACAGAACACGAAGAAGTTTCCCAGAAAGATTCTTTCTCTTTCTTGTCTGAGGATATTTCCTTTGTCCCTATAGTCTTCAAAGGGATCCGAAATATCTGTTCTCAGATTACACAGAAATAAGGCTAGCAAAGAGATCCACGAAATACAGATGTAATTCTGTGAGATAAATTAGCAGAACATTAGGCAGTTTCTCAGAAAGCTTCTTTCCAGATTTCATCGGAGGATATTTCCTTTTTCTCCATAGGCCTCTATGGGCTTCCAAATATCACTTTGCCAATTCCAGAAGAACTGTCTTAGCGAAAGGGTTCTTGAGGAGAAAGCTGTAACTCTGTGAGATGATTTCACAGAACACGAAGAAGTTTCTCAGAAAGCTCCTTTCTCTTTGTTATCGGAGGATATTTAATTTGGCTCTATAATCTTCAAAGGGATACGAAATATCTCTTCTCAGATTCCACAGAAATAAGGCTAGCAAAGAGATCCACGAAACACAGTTGTAACTCTGTGAGTGTCAGTCACACATCACAAAGCAGTTTCTGAGAAAGCTTCTTTCCAGGTTTCATCTGAGGATATTTCCTTTTTCTCCATAGGCCTCTATGGGCTTCCAAATATCACTTTGCCAATTCCACAAGAACTGTCTTAGCGAAAGGCTTCTTGAGGGGAAAGCTGTAACTCTGTGAGATGATGTCACAGAACACAAAGAAGTTTCTCAGAAAGCTTCTTTCTCTTTGTTATCGGAGGATATTTCCTTTGGCCCTATAGTCTTCAAAGGGATCCGAAATAACTGTTCTCTGATTCCACAGAAATAAGGCTAGCAAAGAGATACACGAAATACAGATGTAAGTCTGTGAGTGGAAGTCACACATCACACAGCAGTTTCTCAGAAAGCTTCTTTCCAGACTTCATCTGAGGATATTTCCTTTTTCACCATAGAAGTCTATGGCCTTCCAAATATGACTTTCCCAATTTCACAAGAACTGTCTTAGCGAAAGGTTTCTTGAGGGGAAAGCTGTAAATCTGTGAGATGATTTCACAGAACACAAAGAAGTTTCTCAGAAAGCTTCTTTCTCTTTTTTATCAGAGGATATTTTCTTTGGCCCTATAGTCTTCAAAGGGATCCGAAATATCTGTTCTCAGATTCCACAGAAATAAGGCTATCCATGAGATACACGGAATACAGATGTAACTCTGTGAGTGTAAGTCACACATCACAGAGCAGTTTCTCAGAAATCTTCTTTCCAGATTTCATCTGAGGATATTTCCTTTTTCACCATAGACCTCTATGGGCTTCCAAATATCACTTTGCCAATTCCACAAGAACTGCCTTAGCGAAAGGCTTCTTGAGGGGAAAGCTGTAAGTCTGTGAGATGATTTCACAGAACACAAAGAAGTTTCTCAGAAAGCTT
>NW_020266752.1:0-1646 GCF_003255815.1 Theropithecus gelada | reverse complement strand
GAAGCTTTCTGAGAAACTGCTCTGTGATGTGTGACTTCCACTCACAAAGTTACATCTGTATTTCGTGGATCTCTTTGCTAGCCTTATTTATGTGGAATATGAGAACAGATATTTCGGATACCTTTGAAGACTATAGGGCCAAAGGAAATATCCTCCGATAACAAAGAGAAAGAAGCTTTCTGAGGAACTTCTTTGTGTTCTGTGAAATCATCTCACAGAGTTACAGCTTTCCCCTTAAGAAGCCTTTCGCTAAGACAGTTCTTGTAGAATTGGAAAAGTGATATTTGGAAGCCCATAGAGGGCTATGGTGAAAAAGGAAATATCCTCAGATGAAATCTGGAAAGAGGCTTTCTGAGAAACTGCTTAGTGTTCTGTTGATTCATCTCAGAGAGTTACGTCTGTATTTCGTGGATCTCGTTGCTAGACTTATTTCTGTGGAATATCAGAACAGATATTTTGGATCCTTTTGAAGGCTATAGGACCAAAGGAAATATCCTCCGATAACAAAGAGAAAGAAGCTTTCTGAGAAACTTCTCTGTGTTCTGTGAAATCATCTCACAGAGTTACAGCTTTCCCCTTAAAAGCCTTTCGCTAAGACAGTTCTTGTGGAATTGGCAAAGTGATATTTGGAAGCCCATATAGGGCTATGGTGAAAAAGGAAATATCCTCAGATGAAGTCTGGAAAGAATCTTTCTGAGAAACTGCTTAGTGTTCTGTTAATTTATCTCACAGATTTACATCTGTATTTTGTGGATCTCTTTGCTAGCCTTATTTCTGTGGAATCTGAGAACAGATATTTGGGATCCCTTTGAAGAATATAGGGCCAAAGGAAATATCCTCCGATAACAAAGGGAAAGAAGCTTTCTGAGAAACTTCTTTGTGTTCCGTGAAATCATCTCACAGAGTTACAGCTTTCCCCTCAAGAAGCATTTCGTTAAGACAGTTCTTGTGGAAATGACAAAGTGATATTTGGAAGCCCTTTGAGGGCTATCGTGAAAAAGGAAATATCCTCACATGCAATCTGGAAAGACGCTTTCTGAGAAACTGCTCTGTGATGTGTGACTTCCACTCACAGAGTTACATCTCTATTTCGTGGATCCCTTTGCTAGCCTTATTTCTGTGGAATCTGAGAACAGATATTTCGAATCCCTTCGGAGCCCTTTGAAGAAAATAAGGCCAAAGGAAATATCCTCCGATAACAAAGAGAAAGAAGCTTTCTGAGAAACTTCTTTGTGTTCTGTAAAATCACCTCACAGAGTTACAAGTTTCCTCTCAAGAAGCCTTTCGCGAAGACAGTTCTTGTGGAACTGGCAAAGTGATATTTGCAAGCCCATAGAGGGCTATGGTGAAAAAGGAAATATCCTCAGATGAAATCTGGAAGGAAGCATTCTGAGAAACTGTTTACTGTTCTGTTAATTCATCTCACAGAGTTACATCGGCATTTCGTGGATCTTTTTGCTAGCCTTATTTCTGTGGAATCTGAGAACAGATATTTCGGATCCCTTCGAAGACTATAGGGCCAAAGTAAATAACTTCTTTGTGTTCTGTGTAATCATCTCACAGAGTTACATCTGTCCCCTCAAGAAGCCTTTCGCAGAGACAGTTCTTATGGAATTGGCAAAGTGATATTTGGAAGCCCGGAGAGT
>NW_020266751.1:0-1647 GCF_003255815.1 Theropithecus gelada | reverse complement strand
TACAATAGAATACAAAATAGATTTAAAAAGCTTTCAATTTAATAACACTCAAAGCTCTTTACCAGTTTAAAACAAACACAAGGCCCATTTTTCTAGAATCACCTGGCCTCTCCAAGCCTTGCAAACAAAACTGAATTTCTCACTTGATACTTGGCTATCACTTGCAATCACGAAAACCAAGAATTGTGTATGTCACTGTGTACTAATTGGTACCTGGAGTTCACACAAGGCTGGGATCAAGGGTTGAATCTTTCACGATTTGCTCCATAACCTGTGTGCTTCTTATCCCAGACCAAACTAAGCTTTTGTGTAGAGTTCTACAATTTACAGTTAGTAGAAAAGAATGGTTCTCAGTAATGTAGTCTCTGGACTAGCAGCACCAGCTGCACCTGAGAACTTTTCATAAGTGCAAATTCTCAGGCCCTACCCTGGACCTGGTGAATCAGACACTCAGGAGCAGGGCTCAGCAATCTGTGCTGCAGTCATCCTTCCAGGTGTTCGGGAACCTCTGCCGTACAGCAGGTAGAAAAATGTGTTTTCTTCTGTACGTCAAAAGCCAGGGATACTCTATGTTGTGTCTCGATATGAAACAATGGCATGCAATTAAAACACATAACTCTCCTTCCTACTCCCACCCTCCATCCAATGTGTTTTATTTTCATGAGTTCCAAAAGAAAACAAGTGGCAATCAGAAGTTCAGTCAAAAAAGTATATGTACAAGTATTAGTTCTCATCCAGCCTTTTCTCATAGAAAACCATTTATATCGTCTGACAGCTAAAGTTTTAAAAAAGTATCTTCACAATCTAAGTCTCAGGCACACTAGGAGTTCTATCATAAAACACCAAGCAGATCATAATGTCCAAACCTACTAGAGAAGAAAAGTGGAATCATTGGCTATACTTCCAAATTGCATTCAAAGGAAATTTAAGTTCTGAATTGTTTTCACCTTCATACTTCCAAGTGAATAGAATCCAAACAGAACACTCCATTCCTTCAAAGCCTCTAGCCAGGCACAGTTTTACTGTATTACTTCTTGCTTTCAATGGATATAAAGCAGAGGCCTGGTCGGCACATTATGTATACCTGCAAAGATGCAGAACTGAACAGTTCCATCTGTTCCGTATTAAAACAAAAGTCCTGTAAACCTTGGACGGTGAGTGTAATACTTCAGCACTAGCACCAAAACCTCAAATATGAGAAAATACCAGGAACACTAGTAGCAAACAAAACTAAACTCTCTGCCAGGAGCAGTAGTTCACACCTGTAATCCCAGCACTCTGACAAGCCAAGGTGGGAGGATTACTTGAAGTCAAGAGTTCAAGACAAGCCTGGGAAGCATAGGGAATTCTCATCTCTACAAAAAAAATCTTTAAAAGCAGCTGGGCGTTGTGGCACAGACCTGTCATGCTAGCTACTTGGCAGGCTGAGGTGGGAAAATTGCTTCTTCCCGGGAGTTCGAGGCTGCAGTAGCTATGATTACGGCACTGCACTCCAGCCTGGGTGACAGAGTGAGACCTAGATAATTACATTCTCTCCTGCTCCTGTTTACACCAAAATCACTAAGTTACAACACTTTCAAATTTGCCAGGATAAAAATTAAGTGAAATGTGACTTTGGAGTTTGGAGGAAGAAGGAAGGAAGGGAGG
>NW_020266750.1:0-1647 GCF_003255815.1 Theropithecus gelada | reverse complement strand
TTTATTTCAATAGGTTTAGGGATATGAGTGGTTTTGGTTACATGGATGAATTATACAGTGGTGAAGTCTGAAATGTTAGTACAACTGCCACCCAAGTAGTGTACATTATATGCAATAAATAGTTATCGATCCCTCCCACTGCTCCCACCCTCCCCTCTTCTGAGTCTCCAGTGTTTAATATACCACTCTGTGTGTCTTTGAATATTACATAGCACTTTAAACTAAAGCTTTTCATAAATATGAGAGTGTGTTTATTAAAGACTGGGGGGAAAAAAATCAGGTCATATCCTGCTCCTGGAAGCTTACAGAAATTAACTATGTTCTTCTTCCTCATCATAATTCCCCAAAGAAAAGATTATAAACGTATTCTGCTTGTGTTATACTTATTCAAACATTAATTAAATACAATACCTAAGCCTCCAGGTCCCAACTATAGACCATAATGGTTTTACAGTTCACTTCTCCTCTTTAGGATAAATAGCCTGCCACCCAAGCCACTATCAGTACTTACAATTTTTAAAAAATTGTCGTCTTTTTGCTAATTATAGAGTCACAGAGAAATAAGAGATAGTTTTATCTACTACTTTATCATCACTAAACAATGTTTTCTTGGATTTTGAAATTGGTCTTTTGTTTGTTATGTATTAGCCATGGATAAGAGAATTAATGGGACCATAGCTATTTTCTCATGAATGCTATGCATTAATGTTTTGAAAAGGTTATTTGAGGGTGGGTACTTAAGATTGTTAGAACTAGTAAGCAATTAATCATTGCAGATTTATTCCATAATGTACTTAAGTAACAACAAGTGTTTTTTTCTTAAATGTTAATTTTTTAAGTATCCCTCAATTTATACAACTCTGCAATGTTTCTATTGCAGCATTGAAGTATACCACTCATATGGCCCAACTTGTATTTATGCCGACAACTACTTTTTATGATAATCAGTAATGATTTACATCTTTTATTTGTCCCAGTTATTCAGGACATATGCATTTTCAAGTAAATGAATGAATCACAAAAAGGGGACCCATTTTGGATTGCTATGTGAGCATTTTATGATACATGTTTCTGAGTTCTCACAGCCCTAAGCGAGAAAGTTATGATCTAGGTTTTGCAGGTAAAGTTCTTAAGACATACAGAAGTTAAGCCGTTTGACCCAACTGACTCAGTAAGTGGTAAAGCCAAGATCTAAACCAGGATCCATTCTTGCTCTATTAATCTTTAAAGAATATTCTTTCTCATTTAACTTTGAATTCTATATTGTAATGTTATTTTGTATAACATAGGTATATAGACTCAAAAGTTTTGTTGCTTTTTTAAAAGAAAAATGAATGCAAAAAGAAAGAAAAACATTACAGAGCAGGAAGATGCTAACTTAACAGACACATAGCTATGGCGTAGTAGTCAAATTTGGGACTTAGAGTCAAAGACTAGATTTAAATTCTTAAGACGATTTCTTTCATTAGACACCTTAAAATTGCTGAGAGTGCATTTCTCCTTTGCTTTAAAGAAATAGTAATAACAGCTACTCTGTAGGGTTTTTGTAAATTCAATGTTCAATATGTAACACTTGATTTTATTATTTTTTTAATTTTAATTTATTTCAATAGGTTTAGGGATATGAGTGGTTTTGGTTACATGGAT